>NW_027638484.1:0-130286 GCF_951216825.1 Electrona antarctica | reverse complement strand
TAAAGTGACATCGAATTTCACAGCGAAATAAGCCCAGTTTGGCCCTGTTCACTTTTGCTTAGCAGAGTCTGTATCTTCAAAACTAGACACTCTGCAGGCCTATAAGCTTGGCTGGGGGCAGAGAAGCAGAGTCTGAGCAGCTACAGGAAGGATGGAGGGGTTCAGACAAGGTTTTCCAACTCCGTGCCTAAATGTCACTTTCACAGCGAAATAAGCCCAGTTTGGCCCTGTTCACTTTTGCTTAGCAGAGTCTGTATCTTCAAAACTAGACACTCTGCAGGCCTATAAGCTTGGCTGGGGGCAGAGAAGCAGAGTCTGAGCAGCTACAGGAAGGATGGAGGGGTTCAGACAAGGTTTTCCAACTCCGTGCCTAAATGTCACTTTCACAGCGAAATAAGCCCAGTTTGGCCCTGTTCACTTTTGCTTAGCAGAGTCTGTATCTTCAAAACTAGACACTCTGCAGGCCTATAAGCTTGGCTGGGGGCAGAGAAGCAGAGTCTGAGCAGCTACAGGAAGGATGGAGGGGTTCAGACAAGGTTTTCCAACTCCGTGCCTAAATGTCACTTTCACAGCGAAATAAGCCCAGTTTGGCCCTGTTCACTTTTGCTTAGCAGAGTCTGTATCTTCAAAACTAGACACTCTGCAGGCCTATAAGCTTGGCTGGGGGCAGAGAAGCAGAGTCTGAGCAGCTACAGGAAGGATGGAGGGGTTCAGACAAGGTTTTCCAACTCCGTGCCTAAATGTCACTTTCACAGCGAAATAAGCCCAGTTTGGCCCTGTTCACTTTTGCTTAGCAGAGTCTGTATCTTCAAAACTAGACACTCTGCAGGCCTATAAGCTTGGCTGGGGGCAGAGAAGCAGAGTCTGAGCAGCTACAGGAAGGATGGAGGGGTTCAGACAAGGTTTTCCAACTCCGTGCCTAAATGTCACTTTCACAGCGAAATAAGCCCAGTTTGGCCCTGTTCACTTTTGCTTAGCAGAGTCTGTATCTTCAAAACTAGACACTCTGCAGGCCTATAAGCTTGGCTGGGGGCAGAGAAGCAGAGTCTGAGCAGCTACAGGAAGGATGGAGGGGTTCAGACAAGGTTTTCCAACTCCGTGCCTAAATGTCACTTTCACAGCGAAATAAGCCCAGTTTGGCCCTGTTCACTTTTGCTTAGCAGAGTCTGTATCTTCAAAACTAGACACTCTGCAGGCCTATAAGCTTGGCTGGGGGCAGAGAAGCAGAGTCTGAGCAGCTACAGGAAGGATGGAGGGGTTCAGACAAGGTTTTCCAACTCCGTGCCTAAATGTCACTTTCACAGCGAAATAAGCCCAGTTTGGCCCTGTTCACTTTTGCTTAGCAGAGTCTGTATCTTCAAAACTAGACACTCTGCAGGCCTATAAGCTTGGCTGGGGGCAGAGAAGCAGAGTCTGAGCAGCTACAGGAAGGATGGAGGGGTTCAGACAAGGTTTTCCAACTCCGTGCCTAAATGTCACTTTCACAGCGAAATAAGCCCAGTTTGGCCCTGTTCACTTTTGCTTAGCAGAGTCTGTATCTTCAAAACTAGACACTCTGCAGGCCTATAAGCTTGGCTGGGGGCAGAGAAGCAGAGTCTGAGCAGCTACAGGAAGGATGGAGGGGTTCAGACAAGGTTTTCCAACTCCGTGCCTAAATGTCACTTTCACAGCGAAATAAGCCCAGTTTGGCCCTGTTCACTTTTGCTTAGCAGAGTCTGTATCTTCAAAACTAGACACTCTGCAGGCCTATAAGCTTGGCTGGGGGCAGAGAAGCAGAGTCTGAGCAGCTACAGGAAGGATGGAGGGGTTCAGACAAGGTTTTCCAACTCCGTGCCTAAATGTCACTTTCACAGCGAAATAAGCCCAGTTTGGCCCTGTTCACTTTTGCTTAGCAGAGTCTGTATCTTCAAAACTAGACACTCTGCAGGCCTATAAGCTTGGCTGGGGGCAGAGAAGCAGAGTCTGAGCAGCTACAGGAAGGATGGAGGGGTTCAGACAAGGTTTTCCAACTCCGTGCCTAAATGTCACTTTCACAGCGAAATAAGCCCAGTTTGGCCCTGTTCACTTTTGCTTAGCAGAGTCTGTATCTTCAAAACTAGACACTCTGCAGGCCTATAAGCTTGGCTGGGGGCAGAGAAGCAGAGTCTGAGCAGCTACAGGAAGGATGGAGGGGTTCAGACAAGGTTTTCCAACTCCGTGCCTAAATGTCACTTTCACAGCGAAATAAGCCCAGTTTGGCCCTGTTCACTTTTGCTTAGCAGAGTCTGTATCTTCAAAACTAGACACTCTGCAGGCCTATAAGCTTGGCTGGGGGCAGAGAAGCAGAGTCTGAGCAGCTACAGGAAGGATGGAGGGGTTCAGACAAGGTTTTCCAACTCCGTGCCTAAATGTCACTTTCACAGCGAAATAAGCCCAGTTTGGCCCTGTTCACTTTTGCTTAGCAGAGTCTGTATCTTCAAAACTAGACACTCTGCAGGCCTATAAGCTTGGCTGGGGGCAGAGAAGCAGAGTCTGAGCAGCTACAGGAAGGATGGAGGGGTTCAGACAAGGTTTTCCAACTCCGTGCCTAAATGTCACTTTCACAGCGAAATAAGCCCAGTTTGGCCCTGTTCACTTTTGCTTAGCAGAGTCTGTATCTTCAAAACTAGACACTCTGCAGGCCTATAAGCTTGGCTGGGGGCAGAGAAGCAGAGTCTGAGCAGCTACAGGAAGGATGGAGGGGTTCAGACAAGGTTTTCCAACTCCGTGCCTAAATGTCACTTTCACAGCGAAATAAGCCCAGTTTGGCCCTGTTCACTTTTGCTTAGCAGAGTCTGTATCTTCAAAACTAGACACTCTGCAGGCCTATAAGCTTGGCTGGGGGCAGAGAAGCAGAGTCTGAGCAGCTACAGGAAGGATGGAGGGTTCAGACAAGGTTTCCAATATCAGCATCAGCCCAATATCAGCATCAGCCCAATATCAGCATCAGCCCAATATCAGCATCAGCCCAATATCAGCATCAGCCCAATATCAGCATCAGCCCAATATCAGCATCAGCCCAATATCAGCATCAGCCCAATATCAGCATCAGCCCAATATCAGCATCAGCCCAATATCAGCATCAGCCCAATATCAGCATCAGCCCAATATCAGCATCAGCCCAATATCAGCATCAGCCCAATATCAGCATCAGCCCAATATCAGCATCAGCCCAATATCAGCATCAGCCCAATATCAGCATCAGCCCAATATCAGCATCAGCCCAATATCAGCATCAGCCCAATATCAGCATCAGCCCAATATCAGCATCAGCCCAATATCAGCATCAGCCCAATATCAGCATCAGCCCAATATCAGCATCAGCCCAATATCAGCATCAGCCCAATATCAGCATCAGCCCAATATCAGCATCAGCCCAATATCAGCATCAGCCCAATATCAGCATCAGCCCAATATCAGCATCAGCCCAATATCAGCATCAGCCCAATATCAGCATCAGCCCAATATCAGCATCAGCCCAATATCAGCATCAGCCCAATATCAGCATCAGCCCAATATCAGCATCAGCCCAATATCAGCATCAGCCCAATATCAGCATCAGCCCAATATCAGCATCAGCCCAATATCAGCATCAGCCCAATATCAGCATCAGCCCAATATCAGCATCAGCCCAATATCAGCATCAGCCCAATATCAGCATCAGCCCAATATCAGCATCAGCCCAATATCAGCATCAGCCCAATATCAGCATCAGCCCAATATCAGCATCAGCCCAATATCAGCATCAGCCCAATATCAGCATCAGCCCAATATCAGCATCAGCCCAATATCAGCATCAGCCCAATATCAGCATCAGCCCAATATCAGCATCAGCCCAATATCAGCATCAGCCCAATATCAGCATCAGCCCAATATCAGCATCAGCCCAATATCAGCATCAGCCCAATATCAGCATCAGCCCAATATCAGCATCAGCCCAATATCAGCATCAGCCCAATATCAGCATCAGCCCTAGACACTCATGCAGGCCTATAAGCTTGGCTGGGGGCAGAGAAGCAGCCCAATATGATATAATATCAGCTGATGCTGATATTGGGCTGATGCTGATATTGGGCTGATGCTGATATTGGGCTGATGCTGATATTGGGCTGATGCTGATATTGGGCTGATGCTGATATTGGGCTGATGCTGATATTGGGCTGATGCTGATATTGGGCTGATGCTGATATTGGGCTGATGCTGATATTGGGCTGATGCTGATATTGGGCTGATGCTGATATTGGGCTGATGCTGATATTGGGCTGATGCTGATATTGGGCTGATGCTGATATTGGGCTGATGCTGATATTGGGCTGATGCTGATATTGGGCTGATGCTGATATTGGGCTGATGCTGATATTGGGCTGATGCTGATATTGGGCTGATGCTGATATTGGGCTGATGCTGATATTGGGCTGATGCTGATATTGGGCTGATGCTGATATTGGGCTGATGCTGATATTGGGCTGATGCTGATATTGGGCTGATGCTGATATTGGGCTGATGCTGATATTGGGCTGATGCTGATATTGGGCTGATGCTGATATTGGGCTGATGCTGATATTGGGCTGATGCTGATATTGGGCTGATGCTGATATTGGGCTGATGCTGATATTGGGCTGATGCTGATATTGGGCTGATGCTGATATTGGGCTGATGCTGATATTGGGCTGATGCTGATATTGGGCTGATGCTGATATTGGGCTGATGCTGATATTGGGCTGATGCTGATATTGGGCTGATGCTGATATTGGGCTGATGCTGATATTGGGCTGATGCTGATATTGGGCTGATGCTGATATTGGGCTGATGCTGATATTGGGCTGATGCTGATATTGGGCTGATGCTGATATTGGGCTGATGCTGATATTGGGCTGATGCTGATATTGGGCTGATGCTGATATTGGGCTGATGCTGATATTGGGCTGATGCTGATATTGGGCTGATGCTGATATTGGGCTGATGCTGATATTGGGCTGATGCTGATATTGGGCTGATGCTGATATTGGGCTGATGCTGATATTGGGCTGATGCTGATATTGGGCTGATGCTGATATTGGGCTGATGCTGATATTGGGCTGATGCTGATATTGGGCTGATGCTGATATTGGGCTGATGCTGATATTGGGCTGATGCTGATATTGGGCTGATGCTGATATTGGGCTGATGCTGATATTGGGCTGATGCTGATATTGGGCTGATGCTGATATTGGGCTGATGCTGATATTGGGCTGATGCTGATATTGGGCTGATGCTGATATTGGGCTGATGCTGATATTGGGCTGATGCTGATATTGGGCTGATGCTGATATTGGGCTGATGCTGATATTGGGCTGATGCTGATATTGGGCTGATGCTGATATTGGGCTGATGCTGATATTGGGCTGATGCTGATATTGGGCTGATGCTGATATTGGGCTGATGCTGATATTGGGCTGATGCTGATATTGGGCTGATGCTGATATTGGGCTGATGCTGATATTGGGCTGATGCTGATATTGGGCTGATGCTGATATTGGGCTGATGCTGATATTGGGCTGATGCTGATATTGGGCTGATGCTGATATTGGGCTGATGCTGATATTGGGCTGATGCTGATATTGGGCTGATGCTGATATTGGGCTGATGCTGATATTGGGCTGATGCTGATATTGGGCTGATGCTGATATTGGGCTGATGCTGATATTGGGCTGATGCTGATATTGGGCTGATGCTGATATTGGGCTGATGCTGATATTGGGCTGATGCTGATATTGGGCTGATGCTGATATTGGGCTGATGCTGATATTGGGCTGATGCTGATATTGGGCTGATGCTGATATTGGGCTGATGCTGATATTGGGCTGATGCTGATATTGGGCTGATGCTGATATTGGGCTGATGCTGATATTGGGCTGATGCTGATATTGGGCTGATGCTGATATTGGGCTGATATTGATATTGGGCTGATATTGATATTGGGCTGATATAGGCCTGCAGAGTGTCTAGTTTTGAAGATACAGACTCTGCTAAGCAAAAGTGAACAGGGCCAAACTGGGCTTATTTCGCTGTGAAAGTGACATTTAGGCACGGACTTGGAAAACCTTGTCTGAACCCCTCCATCCTTCCTGTAGCTGCTCAGACTCTGCTTCTCTGCCCCCAGCCAAGCTTATAGGCCTGCAGAGTGTCTAGTTTTGAAGATACAGACTCTGCTAAGCAAAAGTGAACAGGGCCAAACTGGGCTTATTTCGCTGTGAAAGTGACATTTAGGCACGGAGTTGGAAAACCTTGTCTGAACCCCTCCATCCTTCCTGTAGCTGCTCAGACTCTGCTTCTCTGCCCCCAGCCAAGCTTATAGGCCTGCAGAGTGTCTAGTTTTGAAGATACAGACTCTGCTAAGCAAAAGTGAACAGGGCCAAACTGGGCTTATTTCGCTGTGAAAGTGACATTTAGGCACGGAGTTGGAAAACCTTGTCTGAACCCCTCCATCCTTCCTGTAGCTGCTCAGACTCTGCTTCTCTGCCCCCAGCCAAGCTTATAGGCCTGCAGAGTGTCTAGTTTTGAAGATACAGACTCTGCTAAGCAAAAGTGAACAGGGCCAAACTGGGCTTATTTCGCTGTGAAAGTGACATTTAGGCACGGAGTTGGAAAACCTTGTCTGAACCCCTCCATCCTTCCTGTAGCTGCTCAGACTCTGCTTCTCTGCCCCCAGCCAAGCTTATAGGCCTGCAGAGTGTCTAGTTTTGAAGATACAGACTCTGCTAAGCAAAAGTGAACAGGGCCAAACTGGGCTTATTTCGCTGTGAAAGTGACATTTAGGCACGGAGTTGGAAAACCTTGTCTGAACCCCTCCATCCTTCCTGTAGCTGCTCAGACTCTGCTTCTCTGCCCCCAGCCAAGCTTATAGGCCTGCAGAGTGTCTAGTTTTGAAGATACAGACTCTGCTAAGCAAAAGTGAACAGGGCCAAACTGGGCTTATTTCGCTGTGAAAGTGACATTTAGGCACGGAGTTGGAAAACCTTGTCTGAACCCCTCCATCCTTCCTGTAGCTGCTCAGACTCTGCTTCTCTGCCCCCAGCCAAGCTTATAGGCCTGCAGAGTGTCTAGTTTTGAAGATACAGACTCTGCTAAGCAAAAGTGAACAGGGCCAAACTGGGCTTATTTCGCTGTGAAAGTGACATTTAGGCACGGAGTTGGAAAACCTTGTCTGAACCCCTCCATCCTTCCTGTAGCTGCTCAGACTCTGCTTCTCTGCCCCCAGCCAAGCTTATAGGCCTGCAGAGTGTCTAGTTTTGAAGATACAGACTCTGCTAAGCAAAAGTGAACAGGGCCAAACTGGGCTTATTTCGCTGTGAAAGTGACATTTAGGCACGGAGTTGGAAAACCTTGTCTGAACCCCTCCATCCTTCCTGTAGCTGCTCAGACTCTGCTTCTCTGCCCCCAGCCAAGCTTATAGGCCTGCAGAGTGTCTAGTTTTGAAGATACAGACTCTGCTAAGCAAAAGTGAACAGGGCCAAACTGGGCTTATTTCGCTGTGAAAGTGACATTTAGGCACGGAGTTGGAAAACCTTGTCTGAACCCCTCCATCCTTCCTGTAGCTGCTCAGACTCTGCTTCTCTGCCCCCAGCCAAGCTTATAGGCCTGCAGAGTGTCTAGTTTTGAAGATACAGACTCTGCTAAGCAAAAGTGAACAGGGCCAAACTGGGCTTATTTCGCTGTGAAAGTGACATTTAGGCACGGAGTTGGAAAACCTTGTCTGAACCCCTCCATCCTTCCTGTAGCTGCTCAGACTCTGCTTCTCTGCCCCCAGCCAAGCTTATAGGCCTGCAGAGTGTCTAGTTTTGAAGATACAGACTCTGCTAAGCAAAAGTGAACAGGGCCAAACTGGGCTTATTTCGCTGTGAAAGTGACATTTAGGCACGGAGTTGGAAAACCTTGTCTGAACCCCTCCATCCTTCCTGTAGCTGCTCAGACTCTGCTTCTCTGCCCCCAGCCAAGCTTATAGGCCTGCAGAGTGTCTAGTTTTGAAGATACAGACTCTGCTAAGCAAAAGTGAACAGGGCCAAACTGGGCTTATTTCGCTGTGAAAGTGACATTTAGGCACGGAGTTGGAAAACCTTGTCTGAACCCCTCCATCCTTCCTGTAGCTGCTCAGACTCTGCTTCTCTGCCCCCAGCCAAGCTTATAGGCCTGCAGAGTGTCTAGTTTTGAAGATACAGACTCTGCTAAGCAAAAGTGAACAGGGCCAAACTGGGCTTATTTCGCTGTGAAAGTGACATTTAGGCACGGAGTTGGAAAACCTTGTCTGAACCCCTCCATCCTTCCTGTAGCTGCTCAGACTCTGCTTCTCTGCCCCCAGCCAAGCTTATAGGCCTGCAGAGTGTCTAGTTTTGAAGATACAGACTCTGCTAAGCAAAAGTGAACAGGGCCAAACTGGGCTTATTTCGCTGTGAAAGTGACATTTAGGCACGGAGTTGGAAAACCTTGTCTGAACCCCTCCATCCTTCCTGTAGCTGCTCAGACTCTGCTTCTCTGCCCCCAGCCAAGCTTATAGGCCTGCAGAGTGTCTAGTTTTGAAGATACAGACTCTGCTAAGCAAAAGTGAACAGGGCCAAACTGGGCTTATTTCGCTGTGAAAGTGACATTTAGGCACGGAGTTGGAAAACCTTGTCTGAACCCCTCCATCCTTCCTGTAGCTGCTCAGACTCTGCTTCTCTGCCCCCAGCCAAGCTTATAGGCCTGCAGAGTGTCTAGTTTTGAAGATACAGACTCTGCTAAGCAAAAGTGAACAGGGCCAAACTGGGCTTATTTCGCTGTGAAAGTGACATTTAGGCACGGAGTTGGAAAACCTTGTCTGAACCCCTCCATCCTTCCTGTAGCTGCTCAGACTCTGCTTCTCTGCCACCAGCCAAGCTTATAGGCCTGCAGAGTGTCTAGTTTTGAAGATACAGACTCTGCTAAGCAAAAGTGAACAGGGCCAAACTGGGCTTATTTCGCTGTGAAATTTCGATGTCACTTTCACAGCGAAATAAGCCCAGTTTGGCCCTGTTCACTTTTGCTTAGCAGAGTCTGTATCTTCAAAACTAGACACTCTGCAGGCCTATAAGCTTGGCTGGGGGCAGAGAAGCAGAGTCTGAGCAGCTACAGGAAGGATGGAGGGGTTCAGACAAGGTTTTCCAACTCCGTGCCTAAATGTCACTTTCACAGCGAAATAAGCCCAGTTTGGCCCTGTTCACTTTTGCTTAGCAGAGTCTGTATCTTCAAAACTAGACACTCTGCAGGCCTATAAGCTTGGCTGGGGGCAGAGAAGCAGAGTCTGAGCAGCTACAGGAAGGATGGAGGGGTTCAGACAAGGTTTTCCAACTCCGTGCCTAAATGTCACTTTCACAGCGAAATAAGCCCAGTTTGGCCCTGTTCACTTTTGCTTAGCAGAGTCTGTATCTTCAAAACTAGACACTCTGCAGGCCTATAAGCTTGGCTGGGGGCAGAGAAGCAGAGTCTGAGCAGCTACAGGAAGGATGGAGGGGTTCAGACAAGGTTTTCCAACTCCGTGCCTAAATGTCACTTTCACAGCGAAATAAGCCCAGTTTGGCCCTGTTCACTTTTGCTTAGCAGAGTCTGTATCTTCAAAACTAGACACTCTGCAGGCCTATAAGCTTGGCTGGGGGCAGAGAAGCAGAGTCTGAGCAGCTACAGGAAGGATGGAGGGGTTCAGACAAGGTTTTCCAACTCTGTGCCTAAATGTCACTTTCACAGCGAAATAAGCCCAGTTTGGCCCTGTTCACTTTTGCTTAGCAGAGTCTGTATCTTCAAAACTAGACACTCTGCAGGCCTATAAGCTTGGCTGGGGGCAGAGAAGCAGAGTCTGAGCAGCTACAGGAAGGATGGAGGGGTTCAGACAAGGTTTTCCAACTCCGTGCCTAAATGTCACTTTCACAGCGAAATAAGCCCAGTTTGGCCCTGTTCACTTTTGCTTAGCAGAGTCTGTATCTTCAAAACTAGACACTCTGCAGGCCTATAAGCTTGGCTGGGGGCAGAGAAGCAGAGTCTGAGCAGCTACAGGAAGGATGGAGGGGTTCAGACAAGGTTTTCCAACTCCGTGCCTAAATGTCACTTTCACAGCGAAATAAGCCCAGTTTGGCCCTGTTCACTTTTGCTTAGCAGAGTCTGTATCTTCAAAACTAGACACTCTGCAGGCCTATAAGCTTGGCTGGGGGCAGAGAAGCAGAGTCTGAGCAGCTACAGGAAGGATGGAGGGGTTCAGACAAGGTTTTCCAACTCCGTGCCTAAATGTCACTTTCACAGCGAAATAAGCCCAGTTTGGCCCTGTTCACTTTTGCTTAGCAGAGTCTGTATCTTCAAAACTAGACACTCTGCAGGCCTATAAGCTTGGCTGGGGGCAGAGAAGCAGAGTCTGAGCAGCTACAGGAAGGATGGAGGGGTTCAGACAAGGTTTTCCAACTCCGTGCCTAAATGTCACTTTCACAGCGAAATAAGCCCAGTTTGGCCCTGTTCACTTTTGCTTAGCAGAGTCTGTATCTTCAAAACTAGACACTCTGCAGGCCTATAAGCTTGGCTGGGGGCAGAGAAGCAGAGTCTGAGCAGCTACAGGAAGGATGGAGGGGTTCAGACAAGGTTTTCCAACTCCGTGCCTAAATGTCACTTTCACAGCGAAATAAGCCCAGTTTGGCCCTGTTCACTTTTGCTTAGCAGAGTCTGTATCTTCAAAACTAGACACTCTGCAGGCCTATAAGCTTGGCTGGGGGCAGAGAAGCAGAGTCTGAGCAGCTACAGGAAGGATGGAGGGGTTCAGACAAGGTTTTCCAACTCCGTGCCTAAATGTCACTTTCACAGCGAAATAAGCCCAGTTTGGCCCTGTTCACTTTTGCTTAGCAGAGTCTGTATCTTCAAAACTAGACACTCTGCAGGCCTATAAGCTTGGCTGGGGGCAGAGAAGCAGAGTCTGAGCAGCTACAGGAAGGATGGAGGGGTTCAGACAAGGTTTTCCAACTCCGTGCCTAAATGTCACTTTCACAGCGAAATAAGCCCAGTTTGGCCCTGTTCACTTTTGCTTAGCAGAGTCTGTATCTTCAAAACTAGACACTCTGCAGGCCTATAAGCTTGGCTGGGGGCAGAGAAGCAGAGTCTGAGCAGCTACAGGAAGGATGGAGGGGTTCAGACAAGGTTTTCCAACTCCGTGCCTAAATGTCACTTTCACAGCGAAATAAGCCCAGTTTGGCCCTGTTCACTTTTGCTTAGCAGAGTCTGTATCTTCAAAACTAGACACTCTGCAGGCCTATAAGCTTGGCTGGGGGCAGAGAAGCAGAGTCTGAGCAGCTACAGGAAGGATGGAGGGGTTCAGACAAGGTTTTCCAAGTCCGTGCCTAAATCTCACTTTCACAGCGAAATAAGCCCAGTTTGGCCCTGTTCACTTTTGCTTAGCAGAGTCTGTATCTTCAAAACTAGACACTCTGCAGGCCTATATCAGCCCAATATCAATATCAGCCCAATATCAATATCAGCCCAATATCAGCATCAGCCCAATATCAGCATCAGCCCAATATCAGCATCAGCCCAATATCAGCATCAGCCCAATATCAGCATCAGCCCAATATCAGCATCAGCCCAATATCAGCATCAGCCCAATATCAGCATCAGCCCAATATCAGCATCAGCCCAATATCAGCATCAGCCCAATATCAGCATCAGCCCAATATCAGCATCAGCCCAATATCAGCATCAGCCCAATATCAGCATCAGCCCAATATCAGCATCAGCCCAATATCAGCATCAGCCCAATATCAGCATCAGCCCAATATCAGCATCAGCCCAATATCAGCATCAGCCCAATATCAGCATCAGCCCAATATCAGCATCAGCCCAATATCAGCATCAGCCCAATATCAGCATCAGCCCAATATCAGCATCAGCCCAATATCAGCATCAGCCCAATATCAGCATCAGCCCAATATCAGCATCAGCCCAATATCAGCATCAGCCCAATATCAGCATCAGCCCAATATCAGCATCAGCCCAATATCAGCATCAGCCCAATATCAGCATCAGCCCAATATCAGCATCAGCCCAATATCAGCATCAGCCCAATATCAGCATCAGCCCAATATCAGCATCAGCCCAATATCAGCATCAGCCCAATATCAGCATCAGCCCAATATCAGCATCAGCCCAATATCAGCATCAGCCCAATATCAGCATCAGCCCAATATCAGCATCAGCCCAATATCAGCATCAGCCCAATATCAGCATCAGCCCAATATCAGCATCAGCCCAATATCAGCATCAGCCCAATATCAGCATCAGCCCAATATCAGCATCAGCCCAATATCAGCATCAGCCCAATATCAGCATCAGCCCAATATCAGCATCAGCCCAATATCAGCATCAGCCCAATATCAGCATCAGCCCAATATCAGCATCAGCCCAATATCAGCATCAGCCCAATATCAGCATCAGCCCAATATCAGCATCAGCCCAATATCAGCATCAGCCCAATATCAGCATCAGCCCAATATCAGCATCAGCCCAATATCAGCATCAGCCCAATATCAGCATCAGCCCAATATCAGCATCAGCCCAATATCAGCATCAGCCCAATATCAGCATCAGCCCAATATCAGCATCAGCCCAATATCAGCATCAGCCCAATATCAGCATCAGCCCAATATCAGCATCAGCCCAATATCAGCATCAGCCCAATATCAGCATCAGCCCAATATCAGCATCAGCCCAATATCAGCATCAGCCCAATATCAGCATCAGCCCAATATCAGCATCAGCCCAATATCAGCCAGCCCAATATCAGCATCAGCCCAATATCAGCATCAGCCCAATATCAGCATCAGCCCAATATCAGCATCAGCCCAATATCAGCATCAGCCCAATATCAGCATCAGCCCAATATCAGCATCAGCCCAATATCAGCATCAGCCCAATATCAGCATCAGCCCAATATCAGCATCAGCCCAATATCAGCATCAGCCCAATATCAGCATCAGCCCAATATCAGCATCAGCCCAATATCAGCATCAGCCCAATATCAGCATCAGCCCAATATCAGCATCAGCCCAATATCAGCATCAGCCCAATATCAGCATCAGCCCAATATCAGCATCAGCCCAATATCAGCATCAGCCCAATATCAGCATCAGCCCAATATCAGCATCAGCCCAATATCAGCATCAGCCCAATATCAGCATCAGCCCTAGACACTCTGCAGGCCTATAAGCTTGGCTGGGGGCAGAGAAGCAGCCCAATATGATATAATATCAGCTGATGCTGATATTGGGCTGATGCTGATATTGGGCTGATGCTGATATTGGGCTGATGCTGATATTGGGCTGATGCTGATATTGGGCTGATGCTGATATTGGGCTGATGCTGATATTGGGCTGATGCTGATATTGGGCTGATGCTGATATTGGGCTGATGCTGATATTGGGCTGATGCTGATATTGGGCTGATGCTGATATTGGGCTGATGCTGATATTGGGCTGATGCTGATATTGGGCTGATGCTGATATTGGGCTGATGCTGATATTGGGCTGATGCTGATATTGGGCTGATGCTGATATTGGGCTGATGCTGATATTGGGCTGATGCTGATATTGGGCTGATGCTGATATTGGGCTGATGCTGATATTGGGCTGATGCTGATATTGGGCTGATGCTGATATTGGGCTGATGCTGATATTGGGCTGATGCTGATATTGGGCTGATGCTGATGTTGGGCTGATGCTGATGTTGGGCTGATGCTGATGTTGGGCTGATGCTGATATTGGGCTGATGCTGATATTGGGCTGATGCTGATATTGGGCTGATGCTGATATTGGGCTGATGCTGATATTGGGCTGATGCTGATATTGGGCTGATGCTGATATTGGGCTGATGCTGATATTGGGCTGATGCTGATATTGGGCTGATGCTGATATTGGGCTGATGCTGATATTGGGCTGATGCTGATATTGGGCTGATGCTGATATTGGGCTGATGCTGATATTGGGCTGATGCTGATATTGGGCTGATGCTGATATTGGGCTGATGCTGATATTGGGCTGATGCTGATATTGGGCTGATGCTGATATTGGGCTGATGCTGATATTGGGCTGATGCTGATATTGGGCTGATGCTGATATTGGGCTGATGCTGATATTGGGCTGATGCTGATATTGGGCTGATGCTGATATTGGGCTGATGCTGATATTGGGCTGATGCTGATATTGGGCTGATGCTGATATTGGGCTGATGCTGATATTGGGCTGATGCTGATATTGGGCTGATGCTGATATTGGGCTGATGCTGATATTGGGCTGATGCTGATATTGGGCTGATGCTGATATTGGGCTGATGCTGATATTGGGCTGATGCTGATATTGGGCTGATGCTGATATTGGGCTGATGCTGATATTGGGCTGATGCTGATATTGGGCTGATGCTGATATTGGGCTGATGCTGATATTGGGCTGATGCTGATATTGGGCTGATGCTGATATTGGGCTGATGCTGATATTGGGCTGATGCTGATATTGGGCTGATGCTGATATTGGGCTGATGCTGATATTGGGCTGATGCTGATATTGGGCTGATGCTGATATTGGGCTGATGCTGATATTGGGCTGATGCTGATATTGGGCTGATGCTGATATTGGGCTGATGCTGATATTGGGCTGATGCTGATATTGGGCTGATGCTGATATTGGGCTGATGCTGATATTGGGCTGATGCTGATATTGGGCTGATGCTGATATTGGGCTGATGCTGATATTGGGCTGATATTGATATTGGGCTGATATTGATATTGGGCTGATATAGGCCTGCAGAGTGTCTAGTTTTGAAGATACAGACTCTGCTAAGCAAAAGTGAACAGGGCCAAACTGGGCTTATTTCGCTGTGAAAGTGAGATTTAGGCACGGACTTGGAAAACCTTGTCTGAACCCCTCCATCCTTCCTGTAGCTGCTCAGACTCTGCTTCTCTGCCCCCAGCCAAGCTTATAGGCCTGCAGAGTGTCTAGTTTTGAAGATACAGACTCTGCTAAGCAAAAGTGAACAGGGCCAAACTGGGCTTATTTCGCTGTGAAAGTGACATTTAGGCACGGAGTTGGAAAACCTTGTCTGAACCCCTCCATCCTTCCTGTAGCTGCTCAGACTCTGCTTCTCTGCCCCCAGCCAAGCTTATAGGCCTGCATAGTGTCTAGTTTTGAAGATACAGACTCTGCTAAGCAAAAGTGAACAGGGCCAAACTGGGCTTATTTCGCTGTGAAAGTGACATTTAGGCACGGAGTTGGAAAACCTTGTCTGAACCCCTCCATCCTTCCTGTAGCTGCTCAGACTCTGCTTCTCTGCCCCCAGCCAAGCTTATAGGCCTGCAGAGTGTCTAGTTTTGAAGATACAGACTCTGCTAAGCAAAAGTGAACAGGGCCAAACTGGGCTTATTTCGCTGTGAAAGTGACATTTAGGCACGGAGTTGGAAAACCTTGTCTGAACCCCTCCATCCTTCCTGTAGCTGCTCAGACTCTGCTTCTCTGCCCCCAGCCAAGCTTATAGGCCTGCAGAGTGTCTAGTTTTGAAGATACAGACTCTGCTAAGCAAAAGTGAACAGGGCCAAACTGGGCTTATTTCGCTGTGAAAGTGACATTTAGGCACGGAGTTGGAAAACCTTGTCTGAACCCCTCCATCCTTCCTGTAGCTGCTCAGACTCTGCTTCTCTGCCCCCAGCCAAGCTTATAGGCCTGCAGAGTGTCTAGTTTTGAAGATACAGACTCTGCTAAGCAAAAGTGAACAGGGCCAAACTGGGCTTATTTCGCTGTGAAAGTGACATTTAGGCACGGAGTTGGAAAACCTTGTCTGAACCCCTCCATCCTTCCTGTAGCTGCTCAGACTCTGCTTCTCTGCCCCCAGCCAAGCTTATAGGCCTGCAGAGTGTCTAGTTTTGAAGATACAGACTCTGCTAAGCAAAAGTGAACAGGGCCAAACTGGGCTTATTTCGCTGTGAAAGTGACATTTAGGCACGGAGTTGGAAAACCTTGTCTGAACCCCTCCATCCTTCCTGTAGCTGCTCAGACTCTGCTTCTCTGCCCCCAGCCAAGCTTATAGGCCTGCAGAGTGTCTAGTTTTGAAGATACAGACTCTGCTAAGCAAAAGTGAACAGGGCCAAACTGGGCTTATTTCGCTGTGAAAGTGACATTTAGGCACGGAGTTGGAAAACCTTGTCTGAACCCCTCCATCCTTCCTGTAGCTGCTCAGACTCTGCTTCTCTGCCCCCAGCCAAGCTTATAGGCCTGCAGAGTGTCTAGTTTTGAAGATACAGACTCTGCTAAGCAAAAGTGAACAGGGCCAAACTGGGCTTATTTCGCTGTGAAAGTGACATTTAGGCACGGAGTTGGAAAACCTTGTCTGAACCCCTCCATCCTTCCTGTAGCTGCTCAGACTCTGCTTCTCTGCCCCCAGCCAAGCTTATAGGCCTGCAGAGTGTCTAGTTTTGAAGATACAGACTCTGCTAAGCAAAAGTGAACAGGGCCAAACTGGGCTTATTTCGCTGTGAAAGTGACATTTAGGCACGGAGTTGGAAAACCTTGTCTGAACCCCTCCATCCTTCCTGTAGCTGCTCAGACTCTGCTTCTCTGCCCCCAGCCAAGCTTATAGGCCTGCAGAGTGTCTAGTTTTGAAGATACAGACTCTGCTAAGCAAAAGTGAACAGGGCCAAACTGGGCTTATTTCGCTGTGAAAGTGACATTTAGGCACGGAGTTGGAAAACCTTGTCTGAACCCCTCCATCCTTCCTGTAGCTGCTCAGACTCTGCTTCTCTGCCCCCAGCCAAGCTTATAGGCCTGCAGAGTGTCTAGTTTTGAAGATACAGACTCTGCTAAGCAAAAGTGAACAGGGCCAAACTGGGCTTATTTCGCTGTGAAAGTGACATTTAGGCACGGAGTTGGAAAACCTTGTCTGAACCCCTCCATCCTTCCTGTAGCTGCTCAGACTCTGCTTCTCTGCCCCCAGCCAAGCTTATAGGCCTGCAGAGTGTCTAGTTTTGAAGATACAGACTCTGCTAAGCAAAAGTGAACAGGGCCAAACTGGGCTTATTTCGCTGTGAAAGTGACATTTAGGCACGGAGTTGGAAAACCTTGTCTGAACCCCTCCATCCTTCCTGTAGCTGCTCAGACTCTGCTTCTCTGCCCCCAGCCAAGCTTATAGGCCTGCAGAGTGTCTAGTTTTGAAGATACAGACTCTGCTAAGCAAAAGTGAACAGGGCCAAACTGGGCTTATTTCGCTGTGAAAGTGACATTTAGGCACGGAGTTGGAAAACCTTGTCTGAACCCCTCCATCCTTCCTGTAGCTGCTCAGACTCTGCTTCTCTGCCCCCAGCCAAGCTTATAGGCCTGCAGAGTGTCTAGTTTTGAAGATACAGACTCTGCTAAGCAAAAGTGAACAGGGCCAAACTGGGCTTATTTCGCTGTGAAAGTGACATTTAGGCACGGAGTTGGAAAACCTTGTCTGAACCCCTCCATCCTTCCTGTAGCTGCTCAGACTCTGCTTCTCTGCCCCCAGCCAAGCTTATAGGCCTGCAGAGTGTCTAGTTTTGAAGATACAGACTCTGCTAAGCAAAAGTGAACAGGGCCAAACTGGGCTTATTTCGCTGTGAAAGTGACATTTAGGCACGGAGTTGGAAAACCTTGTCTGAACCCCTCCATCCTTCCTGTAGCTGCTCAGACTCTGCTTCTCTGCCCCCAGCCAAGCTTATAGGCCTGCAGAGTGTCTAGTTTTGAAGATACAGACTCTGCTAAGCAAAAGTGAACAGGGCCAAACTGGGCTTATTTCGCTGTGAAAGTGACATTTAGGCACGGAGTTGGAAAACCTTGTCTGAACCCCTCCATCCTTCCTGTAGCTGCTCAGACTCTGCTTCTCTGCCCCCAGCCAAGCTTATAGGCCTGCAGAGTGTCTAGTTTTGAAGATACAGACTCTGCTAAGCAAAAGTGAACAGGGCCAAACTGGGCTTATTTCGCTGTGAAAGTGACATTTAGGCACGGAGTTGGAAAACCTTGTCTGAACCCCTCCATCCTTCCTGTAGCTGCTCAGACTCTGCTTCTCTGCCCCCAGCCAAGCTTATAGGCCTGCAGAGTGTCTAGTTTTGAAGATACAGACTCTGCTAAGCAAAAGTGAACAGGGCCAAACTGGGCTTATTTCGCTGTGAAAGTGACATTTAGGCACGGAGTTGGAAAACCTTGTCTGAACCCCTCCATCCTTCCTGTAGCTGCTCAGACTCTGCTTCTCTGCCCCCAGCCAAGCTTATAGGCCTGCAGAGTGTCTAGTTTTGAAGATACAGACTCTGCTAAGCAAAAGTGAACAGGGCCAAACTGGGCTTATTTCGCTGTGAAAGTGACATTTAGGCACGGAGTTGGAAAACCTTGTCTGAACCCCTCCATCCTTCCTGTAGCTGCTCAGACTCTGCTTCTCTGCCCCCAGCCAAGCTTATAGGCCTGCAGAGTGTCTAGTTTTGAAGATACAGACTCTGCTAAGCAAAAGTGAACAGGGCCAAACTGGGCTTATTTCGCTGTGAAAGTGACATTTAGGCACGGAGTTGGAAAACCTTGTCTGAACCCCTCCATCCTTCCTGTAGCTGCTCAGACTCTGCTTCTCTGCCCCCAGCCAAGCTTATAGGCCTGCAGAGTGTCTAGTTTTGAAGATACAGACTCTGCTAAGCAAAAGTGAACAGGGCCAAACTGGGCTTATTTCGCTGTGAAAGTGACATTTAGGCACGGAGTTGGAAAACCTTGTCTGAACCCCTCCATCCTTCCTGTAGCTGCTCAGACTCTGCTTCTCTGCCCCCAGCCAAGCTTATAGGCCTGCAGAGTGTCTAGTTTTGAAGATACAGACTCTGCTAAGCAAAAGTGAACAGGGCCAAACTGGGCTTATTTCGCTGTGAAATTTCGATGTCACTTTCACAGCGAAATAAGCCCAGTTTGGCCCTGTTCACTTTTGCTTAGCAGAGTCTGTATCTTCAAAACTAGACACTCTGCAGGCCTATAAGCTTGGCTGGGGGCAGAGAAGCAGAGTCTGAGCAGCTACAGGAAGGATGGAGGGGTTCAGACAAGGTTTTCCAACTCCGTGCCTAAATGTCACTTTCACAGCGAAATAAGCCCAGTTTGGCCCTGTTCACTTTTGCTTAGCAGAGTCTGTATCTTCAAAACTAGACACTCTGCAGGCCTATAAGCTTGGCTGGGGGCAGAGAAGCAGAGTCTGAGCAGCTACAGGAAGGATGGAGGGGTTCAGACAAGGTTTTCCAACTCCGTGCCTAAATGTCACTTTCACAGCGAAATAAGCCCAGTTTGGCCCTGTTCACTTTTGCTTAGCAGAGTCTGTATCTTCAAAACTAGACACTCTGCAGGCCTATAAGCTTGGCTGGGGGCAGAGAAGCAGAGTCTGAGCAGCTACAGGAAGGATGGAGGGGTTCAGACAAGGTTTTCCAACTCCGTGCCTAAATGTCACTTTCACAGCGAAATAAGCCCAGTTTGGCCCTGTTCACTTTTGCTTAGCAGAGTCTGTATCTTCAAAACTAGACACTCTGCAGGCCTATAAGCTTGGCTGGGGGCAGAGAAGCAGAGTCTGAGCAGCTACAGGAAGGATGGAGGGGTTCAGACAAGGTTTTCCAACTCCGTGCCTAAATGTCACTTTCACAGCGAAATAAGCCCAGTTTGGCCCTGTTCACTTTTGCTTAGCAGAGTCTGTATCTTCAAAACTAGACACTCTGCAGGCCTATAAGCTTGGCTGGGGGCAGAGAAGCAGAGTCTGAGCAGCTACAGGAAGGATGGAGGGGTTCAGACAAGGTTTTCCAACTCCGTGCCTAAATGTCACTTTCACAGCGAAATAAGCCCAGTTTGGCCCTGTTCACTTTTGCTTAGCAGAGTCTGTATCTTCAAAACTAGACACTCTGCAGGCCTATAAGCTTGGCTGGGGGCAGAGAAGCAGAGTCTGAGCAGCTACAGGAAGGATGGAGGGGTTCAGACAAGGTTTTCCAACTCCGTGCCTAAATGTCACTTTCACAGCGAAATAAGCCCAGTTTGGCCCTGTTCACTTTTGCTTAGCAGAGTCTGTATCTTCAAAACTAGACACTCTGCAGGCCTATAAGCTTGGCTGGGGGCAGAGAAGCAGAGTCTGAGCAGCTACAGGAAGGATGGAGGGGTTCAGACAAGGTTTTCCAACTCCGTGCCTAAATGTCACTTTCACAGCGAAATAAGCCCAGTTTGGCCCTGTTCACTTTTGCTTAGCAGAGTCTGTATCTTCAAAACTAGACACTCTGCAGGCCTATAAGCTTGGCTGGGGGCAGAGAAGCAGAGTCTGAGCAGCTACAGGAAGGATGGAGGGGTTCAGACAAGGTTTTCCAACTCCGTGCCTAAATGTCACTTTCACAGCGAAATAAGCCCAGTTTGGCCCTGTTCACTTTTGCTTAGCAGAGTCTGTATCTTCAAAACTAGACACTCTGCAGGCCTATAAGCTTGGCTGGGGGCAGAGAAGCAGAGTCTGAGCAGCTACAGGAAGGATGGAGGGGTTCAGACAAGGTTTTCCAACTCCGTGCCTAAATGTCACTTTCACAGCGAAATAAGCCCAGTTTGGCCCTGTTCACTTTTGCTTAGCAGAGTCTGTATCTTCAAAACTAGACACTCTGCAGGCCTATAAGCTTGGCTGGGGGCAGAGAAGCAGAGTCTGAGCAGCTACAGGAAGGATGGAGGGGTTCAGACAAGGTTTTTCCAACTCCGTGCCTAAATGTCACTTTCACAGCGAAATAAGCCCAGTTTGGCCCTGTTCACTTTTGCTTAGCAGAGTCTGTATCTTCAAAAACTAGACACTCTGCAGGCCTATAAGCTTGGCTGGGGGCAGAGAAGCAGAGTCTGAGCAGCAACTCCGTGCCTAAATGTCACTTTCACAGCGAAATAAGCCCAGTTTGGCCCTGTTCACTTTTGCTTAGCAGAGTCTGTATCTTCAAAACTAGACACTCTGCAGGCCTATAAGCTTGGCTGGGGGCAGAGAAGCAGAGTCTGAGCAGCTACAGGAAGGATGGAGGGGTTCAGACAAGGTTTTCCAACTCCGTGCCTAAATGTCACTTTCACAGCGAAATAAGCCCAGTTTGGCCCTGTTCACTTTTGCTTAGCAGAGTCTGTATCTTCAAAACTAGACACTCTGCAGGCCTATAAGCTTGGCTGGGGGCAGAGAAGCAGAGTCTGAGCAGCTACAGGAAGGATGGAGGGGTTCAGACAAGGTTTTCCAACTCCGTGCCTAAATGTCACTTTCACAGCGAAATAAGCCCAGTTTGGCCCTGTTCACTTTTGCTTAGCAGAGTCTGTATCTTCAAAACTAGACACTCTGCAGGCCTATAAGCTTGGCTGGGGGCAGAGAAGCAGAGTCTGAGCAGCTACAGGAAGGATGGAGGGGTTCAGACAAGGTTTTCCAACTCCGTGCCTAAATGTCACTTTCACAGCGAAATAAGCCCAGTTTGGCCCTGTTCACTTTTGCTTAGCAGAGTCTGTATCTTCAAAACTAGACACTCTGCAGGCCTATAAGCTTGGCTGGGGGCAGAGAAGCAGAGTCTGAGCAGCTACAGGAAGGATGGAGGGGTTCAGACAAGGTTTTCCAACTCCGTGCCTAAATGTCACTTTCACAGCGAAATAAGCCCAGTTTGGCCCTGTTCACTTTTGCTTAGCAGAGTCTGTATCTTCAAAACTAGACACTCTGCAGGCCTATAAGCTTGGCTGGGGGCAGAGAAGCAGAGTCTGAGCAGCTACAGGAAGGATGGAGGGGTTCAGACAAGGTTTTCCAACTCCGTGCCTAAATGTCACTTTCACAGCGAAATAAGCCCAGTTTGGCCCTGTTCACTTTTGCTTAGCAGAGTCTGTATCTTCAAAACTAGACACTCTGCAGGCCTATAAGCTTGGCTGGGGGCAGAGAAGCAGAGTCTGAGCAGCTACAGGAAGGATGGAGGGGTTCAGACAAGGTTTTCCAAGCTCCGTGCCTAAATGTCACTTTCACAGCGAAATAAGCCCAGTTTGGCCCTGTTCACTTTTGCTTAGCAGAGTCTGTATCTTCAAAACTAGACACTCTGCAGGCCTATATCAGCCCAATATCAATATCAGCCCAATATCAGCATCAGCCCAATATCAGCATCAGCCCAATATCAGCATCAGCCCAATATCAGCATCAGCCCAATATCAGCATCAGCCCAATATCAGCATCAGCCCAATATCAGCATCAGCCCAATATCAGCATCAGCCCAATATCAGCATCAGCCCAATATCAGCATCAGCCCAATATCAGCATCAGCCCAATATCAGCATCAGCCCAATATCAGCATCAGCCCAATATCAGCATCAGCCCAATATCAGCATCAGCCCAATATCAGCATCAGCCCAATATCAGCATCAGCCCAATATCAGCATCAGCCCAATATCAGCATCAGCCCAATATCAGCATCAGCCCAATATCAGCATCAGCCCAATATCAGCATCAGCCCAATATCAGCATCAGCCCAATATCAGCATCAGCCCAATATCAGCATCAGCCCAATATCAGCATCAGCCCAATATCAGCATCAGCCCAATATCAGCATCAGCCCAATATCAGCATCAGCCCAATATCAGCATCAGCCCAATATCAGCATCAGCCCAATATCAGCATCAGCCCAATATCAGCATCAGCCCAATATCAGCATCAGCCCAATATCAGCATCAGCCCAATATCAGCATCAGCCCAATATCAGCATCAGCCCAATATCAGCATCAGCCCAATATCAGCATCAGCCCAATATCAGCATCAGCCCAATATCAGCATCAGCCCAATATCAGCATCAGCCCAATATCAGCATCAGCCCAATATCAGCATCAGCCCAATATCAGCATCAGCCCAATATCAGCATCAGCCCAATATCAGCATCAGCCCAATATCAGCATCAGCCCAATATCAGCATCAGCCCAATATCAGCATCAGCCCAATATCAGCATCAGCCCAATATCAGCATCAGCCCAATATCAGCATCAGCCCAATATCAGCATCAGCCCAATATCAGCATCAGCCCAATATCAGCATCAGCCCAATATCAGCATCAGCCCAATATCAGCATCAGCCCAATATCAGCATCAGCCCAATATCAGCATCAGCCCAATATCAGCATCAGCCCAATATCAGCATCAGCCCAATATCAGCATCAGCCCAATATCAGCATCAGCCCAATATCAGCATCAGCCCAATATCAGCATCAGCCCAATATCAGCATCAGCCCAATATCAGCATCAGCCCAATATCAGCATCAGCCCAATATCAGCATCAGCCCAATATCAGCATCAGCCCAATATCAGCATCAGCCCAATATCAGCATCAGCCCAATATCAGCATCAGCCCAATATCAGCATCAGCCCAATATCAGCATCAGCCCAATATCAGCATCAGCCCAATATCAGCATCAGCCCAATATCAGCATCAGCCCAATATCAGCATCAGCCCAATATCAGCATCAGCCCAATATCAGCATCAGCCCAATATCAGCATCAGCCCAATATCAGCATCAGCCCAATATCAGCATCAGCCCAATATCAGCATCAGCCCAATATCAGCATCAGCCCAATATCAGCATCAGCCCTAGACACTCTGCAGGCCTATAAGCTTGGCTGGGGGCAGAGAAGCAGCCCAATATGATATAATATCAGCTGATGCTGATATTGGGCTGATGCTGATATTGGGCTGATGCTGATATTGGGCTGATGCTGATATTGGGCTGATGCTGATATTGGGCTGATGCTGATATTGGGCTGATGCTGATATTGGGCTGATGCTGATATTGGGCTGATGCTGATATTGGGCTGATGCTGATATTGGGCTGATGCTGATATTGGGCTGATGCTGATATTGGGCTGATGCTGATATTGGGCTGATGCTGATATTGGGCTGATGCTGATATTGGGCTGATGCTGATATTGGGCTGATGCTGATATTGGGCTGATGCTGATATTGGGCTGATGCTGATATTGGGCTGATGCTGATATTGGGCTGATGCTGATATTGGGCTGATGCTGATATTGGGCTGATGCTGATATTGGGCTGATGCTGATATTGGGCTGATGCTGATATTGGGCTGATGCTGATATTGGGCTGATGCTGATATTGGGCTGATGCTGATATTGGGCTGATGCTGATATTGGGCTGATGCTGATATTGGGCTGATGCTGATATTGGGCTGATGCTGATATTGGGCTGATGCTGATATTGGGCTGATGCTGATATTGGGCTGATGCTGATATTGGGCTGATGCTGATATTGGGCTGATGCTGATATTGGGCTGATGCTGATATTGGGCTGATGCTGATATTGGGCTGATGCTGATATTGGGCTGATGCTGATATTGGGCTGATGCTGATATTGGGCTGATGCTGATATTGGGCTGATGCTGATATTGGGCTGATGCTGATATTGGGCTGATGCTGATATTGGGCTGATGCTGATATTGGGCTGATGCTGATATTGGGCTGATGCTGATATTGGGCTGATGCTGATATTGGGCTGATGCTGATATTGGGCTGATGCTGATATTGGGCTGATGCTGATATTGGGCTGATGCTGATATTGGGCTGATGCTGATATTGGGCTGATGCTGATATTGGGCTGATGCTGATATTGGGCTGATGCTGATATTGGGCTGATGCTGATATTGGGCTGATGCTGATATTGGGCTGATGCTGATATTGGGCTGATGCTGATATTGGGCTGATGCTGATATTGGGCTGATGCTGATATTGGGCTGATGCTGATATTGGAAACCTTGTCTGAACCCCCTCCATCCTTCCTGTAGCTGCTCAGACTCTGCTTCTCTGCCCCCAGCCAAGCTTATAGGCCTGCAGAGTGTCTAGTTTTGAAGATACAGACTCTGCTAAGCAAAAGTGAACAGGGCCAAACTGGGCTTATTTCGCTGTGAAAGTGACATTTAGGCACGGAGTTGGAAAACCTTGTCTGAACCCCTCCATCCTTCCTGTAGCTGCTCAGACTCTGCTTCTCTGCCCCCAGCCAAGCTTATAGGCCTGCAGAGTGTCTAGTTTTGAAGATACAGACTCTGCTAAGCAAAAGTGAACAGGGCCAAACTGGGCTTATTTCGCTGTGAAAGTGACATTTAGGCACGGAGTTGGAAAACCTTGTCTGAACCCCTCCATCCTTCCTGTAGCTGCTCAGACTCTGCTTCTCTGCCCCCAGCCAAGCTTATAGGCCTGCAGAGTGTCTAGTTTTGAAGATACAGACTCTGCTAAGCAAAAGTGAACAGGGCCAAACTGGGCTTATTTCGCTGTGAAAGTGACATTTAGGCACGGAGTTGGAAAACCTTGTCTGAACCCCTCCATCCTTCCTGTAGCTGCTCAGACTCTGCTTCTCTGCCCCCAGCCAAGCTTATAGGCCTGCAGAGTGTCTAGTTTTGAAGATACAGACTCTGCTAAGCAAAAGTGAACAGGGCCAAACTGGGCTTATTTCGCTGTGAAAGTGACATTTAGGCACGGAGTTGGAAAACCTTGTCTGAACCCCTCCATCCTTCCTGTAGCTGCTCAGACTCTGCTTCTCTGCCCCCAGCCAAGCTTATAGGCCTGCAGAGTGTCTAGTTTTGAAGATACAGACTCTGCTAAGCAAAAGTGAACAGGGCCAAACTGGGCTTATTTCGCTGTGAAAGTGACATTTAGGCACGGAGTTGGAAAACCTTGTCTGAACCCCTCCATCCTTCCTGTAGCTGCTCAGACTCTGCTTCTCTGCCCCCAGCCAAGCTTATAGGCCTGCAGAGTGTCTAGTTTTGAAGATACAGACTCTGCTAAGCAAAAGTGAACAGGGCCAAACTGGGCTTATTTCGCTGTGAAAGTGACATTTAGGCACGGAGTTGGAAAACCTTGTCTGAACCCCTCCATCCTTCCTGTAGCTGCTCAGACTCTGCTTCTCTGCCCCCAGCCAAGCTTATAGGCCTGCAGAGTGTCTAGTTTTGAAGATACAGACTCTGCTAAGCAAAAGTGAACAGGGCCAAACTGGGCTTATTTCGCTGTGAAAGTGACATTTAGGCACGGAGTTGGAAAACCTTGTCTGAACCCCTCCATCCTTCCTGTAGCTGCTCAGACTCTGCTTCTCTGCCCCCAGCCAAGCTTATAGGCCTGCAGAGTGTCTAG
The DNA here is from genome assembly GCF_951216825.1 of Electrona antarctica. Classification (NCBI taxonomy): domain Eukaryota; kingdom Metazoa; phylum Chordata; class Actinopteri; order Myctophiformes; family Myctophidae; genus Electrona; species Electrona antarctica. Next base: position 104,106 of record NW_027638484.1, on the reverse strand, counting down.
TTTTGAAGATACAGACTCTGCTAAGCAAAAGTGAACAGGGCCAAACTGGGCTTATTTCGCTGTGAAAGTGACATTTAGGCACGGAGTTGGAAAACCTTGTCTGAACCCCTCCATCCTTCCTGTAGCTGCTCAGACTCTGCTTCTCTGCCCCCAGCCAAGCTTATAGGCCTGCAGAGTGTCTAGTTTTGAAGATACAGACTCTGCTAAGCAAAAGTGAACAGGGCCAAACTGGGCTTATTTCGCTGTGAAAGTGACATTTAGGCACGGAGTTGGAAAACCTTGTCTGAACCCCTCCATCCTTCCTGTAGCTGCTCAGACTCTGCTTCTCTGCCCCCAGCCAAGCTTATAGGCCTGCAGAGTGTCTAGTTTTGAAGATACAGACTCTGCTAAGCAAAAGTGAACAGGGCCAAACTGGGCTTATTTCGCTGTGAAAGTGACATTTAGGCACGGAGTTGGAAAACCTTGTCTGAACCCCTCCATCCTTCCTGTAGCTGCTCAGACTCTGCTTCTCTGCCCCCAGCCAAGCTTATAGGCCTGCAGAGTGTCTAGTTTTGAAGATACAGACTCTGCTAAGCAAAAGTGAACAGGGCCAAACTGGGCTTATTTCGCTGTGAAAGTGACATTTAGGCACGGAGTTGGAAAACCTTGTCTGAACCCCTCCATCCTTCCTGTAGCTGCTCAGACTCTGCTTCTCTGCCCCCAGCCAAGCTTATAGGCCTGCAGAGTGTCTAGTTTTGAAGATACAGACTCTGCTAAGCAAAAGTGAACAGGGCCAAACTGGGCTTATTTCGCTGTGAAAGTGACATTTAGGCACGGAGTTGGAAAACCTTGTCTGAACCCCTCCATCCTTCCTGTAGCTGCTCAGACTCTGCTTCTCTGCCCCCAGCCAAGCTTATAGGCCTGCAGAGTGTCTAGTTTTGAAGATACAGACTCTGCTAAGCAAAAGTGAACAGGGCCAAACTGGGCTTATTTCGCTGTGAAAGTGACATTTAGGCACGGAGTTGGAAAACCTTGTCTGAACCCCTCCATCCTTCCTGTAGCTGCTCAGACTCTGCTTCTCTGCCCCAGCCAAGCTTATAGGCCTGCAGAGTGTCTAGTTTTGAAGATACAGACTCTGCTAAGCAAAAGTGAACAGGGCCAAACTGGGCTTATTTCGCTGTGAAAGTGACATTTAGGCACGGAGTTGGAAAACCTTGTCTGAACCCCTCCATCCTTCCTGTAGCTGCTCAGACTCTGCTTCTCTGCCCCCAGCCAAGCTTATAGGCCTGCAGAGTGTCTAGTTTTGAAGATACAGACTCTGCTAAGCAAAAGTGAACAGGGCCAAACTGGGCTTATTTCGCTGTGAAAGTGACATTTAGGCACGGAGTTGGAAAACCTTGTCTGAACCCCTCCATCCTTCCTGTAGCTGCTCAGACTCTGCTTCTCTGCCCCCAGCCAAGCTTATAGGCCTGCAGAGTGTCTAGTTTTGAAGATACAGACTCTGCTAAGCAAAAGTGAACAGGGCCAAACTGGGCTTATTTCGCTGTGAAAGTGACATTTAGGCACGGAGTTGGAAAACCTTGTCTGAACCCCTCCATCCTTCCTGTAGCTGCTCAGACTCTGCTTCTCTGCCCCCAGCCAAGCTTATAGGCCTGCAGAGTGTCTAGTTTTGAAGATACAGACTCTGCTAAGCAAAAGTGAACAGGGCCAAACTGGGCTTATTTCGCTGTGAAAGTGACATTTAGGCACGGAGTTGGAAAACCTTGTCTGAACCCCTCCATCCTTCCTGTAGCTGCTCAGACTCTGCTTCTCTGCCCCCAGCCAAGCTTATAGGCCTGCAGAGTGTCTAGTTTTGAAGATACAGACTCTGCTAAGCAAAAGTGAACAGGGCCAAACTGGGCTTATTTCGCTGTGAAAGTGACATTTAGGCACGGAGTTGGAAAACCTTGTCTGAACCCCTCCATCCTTCCTGTAGCTGCTCAGACTCTGCTTCTCTGCCCCCAGCCAAGCTTATAGGCCTGCAGAGTGTCTAGTTTTGAAGATACAGACTCTGCTAAGCAAAAGTGAACAGGGCCAAACTGGGCTTATTTCGCTGTGAAAGTGACATTTAGGCACGGAGTTGGAAAACCTTGTCTGAACCCCTCCATCCTTCCTGTAGCTGCTCAGACTCTGCTTCTCTGCCCCCAGCCAAGCTTATAGGCCTGCAGAGTGTCTAGTTTTGAAGATACAGACTCTGCTAAGCAAAAGTGAACAGGGCCAAACTGGGCTTATTTCGCTGTGAAATTTCGATGTCACTTTCACAGCGAAATAAGCCCAGTTTGGCCCTGTTCACTTTTGCTTAGCAGAGTCTGTATCTTCAAAACTAGACACTCTGCAGGCCTATAAGCTTGGCTGGGGGCAGAGAAGCAGAGTCTGAGCAGCTACAGGAAGGATGGAGGGGTTCAGACAAGGTTTTCCAACTCCGTGCCTAAATGTCACTTTCACAGCGAAATAAGCCCAGTTTGGCCCTGTTCACTTTTGCTTAGCAGAGTCTGTATCTTCAAAACTAGACACTCTGCAGGCCTATAAGCTTGGCTGGGGGCAGAGAAGCAGAGTCTGAGCAGCTACAGGAAGGATGGAGGGGTTCAGACAAGGTTTTCCAACTCCGTGCCTAAATGTCACTTTCACAGCGAAATAAGCCCAGTTTGGCCCTGTTCACTTTTGCTTAGCAGAGTCTGTATCTTCAAAACTAGACACTCTGCAGGCCTATAAGCTTGGCTGGGGGCAGAGAAGCAGAGTCTGAGCAGCTACAGGAAGGATGGAGGGGTTCAGACAAGGTTTTCCAACTCCGTGCCTAAATGTCACTTTCACAGCGAAATAAGCCCAGTTTGGCCCTGTTCACTTTTGCTTAGCAGAGTCTGTATCTTCAAAACTAGACACTCTGCAGGCCTATAAGCTTGGCTGGGGGCAGAGAAGCAGAGTCTGAGCAGCTACAGGAAGGATGGAGGGGTTCAGACAAGGTTTTCCTACTCCGTGCCTAAATGTCACTTTCACAGCGAAATAAGCCCAGTTTGGCCCTGTTCACTTTTGCTTAGCAGAGTCTGTATCTTCAAAACTAGACACTCTGCAGGCCTATAAGCTTGGCTGGGGGCAGAGAAGCAGAGTCTGAGCAGCTACAGGAAGGATGGAGGGGTTCAGACAAGGTTTTCCAACTCCGTGCCTAAATGTCACTTTCACAGCGAAATAAGCCCAGTTTGGCCCTGTTCACTTTTGCTTAGCAGAGTCTGTATCTTCAAAACTAGACACTCTGCAGGCCTATAAGCTTGGCTGGGGGCAGAGAAGCAGAGTCTGAGCAGCTACAGGAAGGATGGAGGGGTTCAGACAAGGTTTTCCAACTCCGTGCCTAAATGTCACTTTCACAGCGAAATAAGCCCAGTTTGGCCCTGTTCACTTTTGCTTAGCAGAGTCTGTATCTTCAAAACTAGACACTCTGCAGGCCTATAAGCTTGGCTGGGGGCAGAGAAGCAGAGTCTGAGCAGCTACAGGAAGGATGGAGGGGTTCAGACAAGGTTTTCCAACTCCGTGCCTAAATGTCACTTTCACAGCGAAATAAGCCCAGTTTGGCCCTGTTCACTTTTGCTTAGCAGAGTCTGTATCTTCAAAACTAGACACTCTGCAGGCCTATAAGCTTGGCTGGGGGCAGAGAAGCAGAGTCTGAGCAGCTACAGGAAGGATGGAGGGGTTCAGACAAGGTTTTCCAACTCCGTGCCTAAATGTCACTTTCACAGCGAAATAAGCCCAGTTTGGCCCTGTTCACTTTTGCTTAGCAGAGTCTGTATCTTCAAAACTAGACACTCTGCAGGCCTATAAGCTTGGCTGGGGGCAGAGAAGCAGAGTCTGAGCAGCTACAGGAAGGATGGAGGGGTTCAGACAAGGTTTTCCAACTCCGTGCCTAAATGTCACTTTCACAGCGAAATAAGCCCAGTTTGGCCCTGTTCACTTTTGCTTAGCAGAGTCTGTATCTTCAAAACTAGACACTCTGCAGGCCTATAAGCTTGGCTGGGGGCAGAGAAGCAGAGTCTGAGCAGCTACAGGAAGGATGGAGGGGTTCAGACAAGGTTTTCCAACTCCGTGCCTAAATGTCACTTTCACAGCGAAATAAGCCCAGTTTGGCCCTGTTCACTTTTGCTTAGCAGAGTCTGTATCTTCAAAACTAGACACTCTGCAGGCCTATAAGCTTGGCTGGGGGCAGAGAAGCAGAGTCTGAGCAGCTACAGGAAGGATGGAGGGGTTCAGACAAGGTTTTCCAACTCCGTGCCTAAATGTCACTTTCACAGCGAAATAAGCCCAGTTTGGCCCTGTTCACTTTTGCTTAGCAGAGTCTGTATCTTCAAAACTAGACACTCTGCAGGCCTATAAGCTTGGCTGGGGGCAGAGAAGCAGAGTCTGAGCAGCTACAGGAAGGATGGAGGGGTTCAGACAAGGTTTTCCAAGTCCGTGCCTAAATCTCACTTTCACAGCGAAATAAGCCCAGTTTGGCCCTGTTCACTTTTGCTTAGCAGAGTCTGTATCTTCAAAACTAGACACTCTGCAGGCCTATATCAGCCCAATATCAATATCAGCCCAATATCAGCATCAGCCCAATATCAGCATCAGCCCAATATCAGCATCAGCCCAATATCAGCATCAGCCCAATATCAGCATCAGCCCAATATCAGCATCAGCCCAATATCAGCATCAGCCCAATATCAGCATCAGCCCAATATCAGCATCAGCCCAATATCAGCATCAGCCCAATATCAGCATCAGCCCAATATCAGCATCAGCCCAATATCAGCATCAGCCCAATATCAGCATCAGCCCAATATCAGCATCAGCCCAATATCAGCATCAGCCCAATATCAGCATCAGCCCAATATCAGCATCAGCCCAATATCAGCATCAGCCCAATATCAGCATCAGCCCAATATCAGCATCAGCCCAATATCAGCATCAGCCCAATATCAGCATCAGCCCAATATCAGCATCAGCCCAATATCAGCATCAGCCCAATATCAGCATCAGCCCAATATCAGCATCAGCCCAATATCAGCATCAGCCCAATATCAGCATCAGCCCAATATCAGCATCAGCCCAATATCAGCATCAGCCCAATATCAGCATCAGCCCAATATCAGCATCAGCCCAATATCAGCATCAGCCCAATATCAGCATCAGCCCAATATCAGCATCAGCCCAATATCAGCATCAGCCCAATATCAGCATCAGCCCAATATCAGCATCAGCCCAATATCAGCATCAGCCCAATATCAGCATCAGCCCAATATCAGCATCAGCCCAATATCAGCATCAGCCCAATATCAGCATCAGCCCAATATCAGCATCAGCCCAATATCAGCATCAGCCCAATATCAGCATCAGCCCAATATCAGCATCAGCCCAATATCAGCATCAGCCCAATATCAGCATCAGCCCAATATCAGCATCAGCCCAATATCAGCATCAGCCCAATATCAGCATCAGCCCAATATCAGCATCAGCCCAATATCAGCATCAGCCCAATATCAGCATCAGCCCAATATCAGCATCAGCCCAATATCAGCATCAGCCCAATATCAGCATCAGCCCAATATCAGCATCAGCCCAATATCAGCATCAGCCCAATATCAGCATCAGCCCAATATCAGCATCAGCCCAATATCAGCATCAGCCCAATATCAGCATCAGCCCAATATCAGCATCAGCCCAATATCAGCATCAGCCCAATATCAGCATCAGCCCAATATCAGCATCAGCCCAATATCAGCATCAGCCCAATATCAGCATCAGCCCAATATCAGCATCAGCCCAATATCAGCATCAGCCCAATATCAGCATCAGCCCAATATCAGCATCAGCCCAATATCAGCATCAGCCCAATATCAGCATCAGCCCAATATCAGCATCAGCCCAATATCAGCATCAGCCCAATATCAGCATCAGCCCAATATCAGCATCAGCCCAATATCAGCATCAGCTGATATTATATCATATTGGGCTGCTTCTCTGCCCCCAGCCAAGCTTATAGGCCTGCAGGGTGTCTAGGGCTGATGCTGATATTGGGCTGATGCTGATATTGGGCTGATGCTGATATTGGGCTGATGCTGATATTGGGCTGATGCTGATATTGGGCTGATGCTGATATTGGGCTGATGCTGATATTGGGCTGATGCTGATATTGGGCTGATGCTGATATTGGGCTGATGCTGATATTGGGCTGATGCTGATATTGGGCTGATGCTGATATTGGGCTGATGCTGATATTGGGCTGATGCTGATATTGGGCTGATGCTGATATTGGGCTGATGCTGATATTGGGCTGATGCTGATATTGGGCTGATGCTGATATTGGGCTGATGCTGATATTGGGCTGATGCTGATATTGGGCTGATGCTGATATTGGGCTGATGCTGATATTGGGCTGATGCTGATATTGGGCTGATGCTGATATTGGGCTGATGCTGATATTGGGCTGATGCTGATATTGGGCTGATGCTGATATTGGGCTGATGCTGATATTGGGCTGATGCTGATATTGGGCTGATGCTGATATTGGGCTGATGCTGATATTGGGCTGATGCTGATATTGGGCTGATGCTGATATTGGGCTGATGCTGATATTGGGCTGATGCTGATATTGGGCTGATGCTGATATTGGGCTGATGCTGATATTGGGCTGATGCTGATATTGGGCTGATGCTGATATTGGGCTGATGCTGATATTGGGCTGATGCTGATATTGGGCTGATGCTGATATTGGGCTGATGCTGATATTGGGCTGATGCTGATATTGGGCTGATGCTGATATTGGGCTGATGCTGATATTGGGCTGATGCTGATATTGGGCTGATGCTGATATTGGGCTGATGCTGATATTGGGCTGATGCTGATATTGGGCTGATGCTGATATTGGGCTGATGCTGATATTGGGCTGATGCTGATATTGGGCTGATGCTGATATTGGGCTGATGCTGATATTGGGCTGATGCTGATATTGGGCTGATGCTGATATTGGGCTGATGCTGATATTGGGCTGATGCTGATATTGGGCTGATGCTGATATTGGGCTGATGCTGATATTGGGCTGATGCTGATATTGGGCTGATGCTGATATTGGGCTGATGCTGATATTGGGCTGATGCTGATATTGGGCTGATGCTGATATTGGGCTGATGCTGATATTGGGCTGATGCTGATATTGGGCTGATGCTGATATTGGGCTGATGCTGATATTGGGCTGATGCTGATATTGGGCTGATGCTGATATTGGGCTGATGCTGATATTGGGCTGATGCTGATATTGGGCTGATGCTGATATTGGGCTGATGCTGATATTGGGCTGATGCTGATATTGGGCTGATATTGATATTGGGCTGATATTGATATTGGGCTGATATAGGCCTGCAGAGTGTCTAGTTTTGAAGATACAGACTCTGCTAAGCAAAAGTGAACAGGGCCAAACTGGGCTTATTTCGCTGTGAAAGTGAGATTTAGGCACGGACTTGGAAAACCTTGTCTGAACCCCTCCATCCTTCCTGTAGCTGCTCAGACTCTGCTTCTCTGCCCCCAGCCAAGCTTATAGGCCTGCAGAGTGTCTAGTTTTGAAGATACAGACTCTGCTAAGCAAAAGTGAACAGGGCCAAACTGGGCTTATTTCGCTGTGAAAGTGACATTTAGGCACGGAGTTGGAAAACCTTGTCTGAACCCCTCCATCCTTCCTGTAGCTGCTCAGACTCTGCTTCTCTGCCCCCAGCCAAGCTTATAGGCCTGCAGATTGTCTAGTTTTGAAGATACAGACTCTGCTAAGCAAAAGTGAACAGGGCCAAACTGGGCTTATTTCGCTGTGAAAGTGACATTTAGGCACGGAGTTGGAAAACCTTGTCTGAACCCCTCCATCCTTCCTGTAGCTGCTCAGACTCTGCTTCTCTGCCCCCAGCCAAGCTTATAGGCCTGCAGAGTGTCTAGTTTTGAAGATACAGACTCTGCTAAGCAAAAGTGAACAGGGCCAAACTGGGCTTATTTCGCTGTGAAAGTGACATTTAGGCACGGAGTTGGAAAACCTTGTCTGAACCCCTCCATCCTTCCTGTAGCTGCTCAGACTCTGCTTCTCTGCCCCCAGCCAAGCTTATAGGCCTGCAGAGTGTCTAGTTTTGAAGATACAGACTCTGCTAAGCAAAAGTGAACAGGGCCAAACTGGGCTTATTTCGCTGTGAAAGTGACATTTAGGCACGGAGTTGGAAAACCTTGTCTGAACCCCTCCATCCTTCCTGTAGCTGCTCAGACTCTGCTTCTCTGCCCCCAGCCAAGCTTATAGGCCTGCAGAGTGTCTAGTTTTGAAGATACAGACTCTGCTAAGCAAAAGTGAACAGGGCCAAACTGGGCTTATTTCGCTGTGAAAGTGACATTTAGGCACGGAGTTGGAAAACCTTGTCTGAACCCCTCCATCCTTCCTGTAGCTGCTCAGACTCTGCTTCTCTGCCCCCAGCCAAGCTTATAGGCCTGCAGAGTGTCTAGTTTTGAAGATACAGACTCTGCTAAGCAAAAGTGAACAGGGCCAAACTGGGCTTATTTCGCTGTGAAAGTGACATTTAGGCACGGAGTTGGAAAACCTTGTCTGAACCCCTCCATCCTTCCTGTAGCTGCTCAGACTCTGCTTCTCTGCCCCCAGCCAAGCTTATAGGCCTGCAGAGTGTCTAGTTTTGAAGATACAGACTCTGCTAAGCAAAAGTGAACAGGGCCAAACTGGGCTTATTTCGCTGTGAAAGTGACATTTAGGCACGGAGTTGGAAAACCTTGTCTGAACCCCTCCATCCTTCCTGTAGCTGCTCAGACTCTGCTTCTCTGCCCCCAGCCAAGCTTATAGGCCTGCAGAGTGTCTAGTTTTGAAGATACAGACTCTGCTAAGCAAAAGTGAACAGGGCCAAACTGGGCTTATTTCGCTGTGAAAGTGACATTTAGGCACGGAGTTGGAAAACCTTGTCTGAACCCCTCCATCCTTCCTGTAGCTGCTCAGACTCTGCTTCTCTGCCCCCAGCCAAGCTTATAGGCCTGCAGAGTGTCTAGTTTTGAAGATACAGACTCTGCTAAGCAAAAGTGAACAGGGCCAAACTGGGCTTATTTCGCTGTGAAAGTGACATTTAGGCACGGAGTTGGAAAACCTTGTCTGAACCCCTCCATCCTTCCTGTAGCTGCTCAGACTCTGCTTCTCTGCCCCCAGCCAAGCTTATAGGCCTGCAGAGTGTCTAGTTTTGAAGATACAGACTCTGCTAAGCAAAAGTGAACAGGGCCAAACTGGGCTTATTTCGCTGTGAAAGTGACATTTAGGCACGGAGTTGGAAAACCTTGTCTGAACCCCTCCATCCTTCCTGTAGCTGCTCAGACTCTGCTTCTCTGCCCCCAGCCAAGCTTATAGGCCTGCAGAGTGTCTAGTTTTGAAGATACAGACTCTGCTAAGCAAAAGTGAACAGGGCCAAACTGGGCTTATTTCGCTGTGAAAGTGACATTTAGGCACGGAGTTGGAAAACCTTGTCTGAACCCCTCCATCCTTCCTGTAGCTGCTCAGACTCTGCTTCTCTGCCCCCAGCCAAGCTTATAGGCCTGCAGAGTGTCTAGTTTTGAAGATACAGACTCTGCTAAGCAAAAGTGAACAGGGCCAAACTGGGCTTATTTCGCTGTGAAAGTGACATTTAGGCACGGAGTTGGAAAACCTTGTCTGAACCCCTCCATCCTTCCTGTAGCTGCTCAGACTCTGCTTCTCTGCCCCCAGCCAAGCTTATAGGCCTGCAGAGTGTCTAGTTTTGAAGATACAGACTCTGCTAAGCAAAAGTGAACAGGGCCAAACTGGGCTTATTTCGCTGTGAAAGTGACATTTAGGCACGGAGTTGGAAAACCTTGTCTGAACCCCTCCATCCTTCCTGTAGCTGCTCAGACTCTGCTTCTCTGCCCCCAGCCAAGCTTATAGGCCTGCAGAGTGTCTAGTTTTGAAGATACAGACTCTGCTAAGCAAAAGTGAACAGGGCCAAACTGGGCTTATTTCGCTGTGAAAGTGACATTTAGGCACGGAGTTGGAAAACCTTGTCTGAACCCCTCCATCCTTCCTGTAGCTGCTCAGACTCTGCTTCTCTGCCCCCAGCCAAGCTTATAGGCCTGCAGAGTGTCTAGTTTTGAAGATACAGACTCTGCTAAGCAAAAGTGAACAGGGCCAAACTGGGCTTATTTCGCTGTGAAAGTGACATTTAGGCACGGAGTTGGAAAACCTTGTCTGAACCCCTCCATCCTTCCTGTAGCTGCTCAGACTCTGCTTCTCTGCCCCCAGCCAAGCTTATAGGCCTGCAGAGTGTCTAGTTTTGAAGATACAGACTCTGCTAAGCAAAAGTGAACAGGGCCAAACTGGGCTTATTTCGCTGTGAAAGTGACATTTAGGCACGGAGTTGGAAAACCTTGTCTGAACCCCTCCATCCTTCCTGTAGCTGCTCAGACTCTGCTTCTCTGCCCCCAGCCAAGCTTATAGGCCTGCAGAGTGTCTAGTTTTGAAGATACAGACTCTGCTAAGCAAAAGTGAACAGGGCCAAACTGGGCTTATTTCGCTGTGAAAGTGACATTTAGGCACGGAGTTGGAAAACCTTGTCTGAACCCCTCCATCCTTCCTGTAGCTGCTCAGACTCTGCTTCTCTGCCCCCAGCCAAGCTTATAGGCCTGCAGAGTGTCTAGTTTTGAAGATACAGACTCTGCTAAGCAAAAGTGAACAGGGCCAAACTGGGCTTATTTCGCTGTGAAAGTGACATTTAGGCACGGAGTTGGAAAACCTTGTCTGAACCCCTCCATCCTTCCTGTAGCTGCTCAGACTCTGCTTCTCTGCCCCCAGCCAAGCTTATAGGCCTGCAGAGTGTCTAGTTTTGAAGATACAGACTCTGCTAAGCAAAAGTGAACAGGGCCAAACTGGGCTTATTTCGCTGTGAAAGTGACATTTAGGCACGGAGTTGGAAAACCTTGTCTGAACCCCTCCATCCTTCCTGTAGCTGCTCAGACTCTGCTTCTCTGCCCCCAGCCAAGCTTATAGGCCTGCAGAGTGTCTAGTTTTGAAGATACAGACTCTGCTAAGCAAAAGTGAACAGGGCCAAACTGGGCTTATTTCGCTGTGAAAGTGACATTTAGGCACGGAGTTGGAAAACCTTGTCTGAACCCCTCCATCCTTCCTGTAGCTGCTCAGACTCTGCTTCTCTGCCCCCAGCCAAGCTTATAGGCCTGCAGAGTGTCTAGTTTTGAAGATACAGACTCTGCTAAGCAAAAGTGAACAGGGCCAAACTGGGCTTATTTCGCTGTGAAAGTGACATTTAGGCACGGAGTTGGAAAACCTTGTCTGAACCCCTCCATCCTTCCTGTAGCTGCTCAGACTCTGCTTCTCTGCCCCCAGCCAAGCTTATAGGCCTGCAGAGTGTCTAGTTTTGAAGATACAGACTCTGCTAAGCAAAAGTGAACAGGGCCAAACTGGGCTTATTTCGCTGTGAAAGTGACATTTAGGCACGGAGTTGGAAAACCTTGTCTGAACCCCTCCATCCTTCCTGTAGCTGCTCAGACTCTGCTTCTCTGCCCCCAGCCAAGCTTATAGGCCTGCAGAGTGTCTAGTTTTGAAGATACAGACTCTGCTAAGCAAAAGTGAACAGGGCCAAACTGGGCTTATTTCGCTGTGAAAGTGACATTTAGGCACGGAGTTGGAAAACCTTGTCTGAACCCCTCCATCCTTCCTGTAGCTGCTCAGACTCTGCTTCTCTGCCCCCAGCCAAGCTTATAGGCCTGCAGAGTGTCTAGTTTTGAAGATACAGACTCTGCTAAGCAAAAGTGAACAGGGCCAAACTGGGCTTATTTCGCTGTGAAAGTGACATTTAGGCACGGAGTTGGAAAACCTTGTCTGAACCCCTCCATCCTTCCTGTAGCTGCTCAGACTCTGCTTCTCTGCCCCCAGCCAAGCTTATAGGCCTGCAGAGTGTCTAGTTTTGAAGATACAGACTCTGCTAAGCAAAAGTGAACAGGGCCAAACTGGGCTTATTTCGCTGTGAAAGTGACATTTAGGCACGGAGTTGGAAAACCTTGTCTGAACCCCTCCATCCTTCCTGTAGCTGCTCAGACTCTGCTTCTCTGCCCCCAGCCAAGCTTATAGGCCTGCAGAGTGTCTAGTTTTGAAGATACAGACTCTGCTAAGCAAAAGTGAACAGGGCCAAACTGGGCTTATTTCGCTGTGAAAGTGACATTTAGGCACGGAGTTGGAAAACCTTGTCTGAACCCCTCCATCCTTCCTGTAGCTGCTCAGACTCTGCTTCTCTGCCCCCAGCCAAGCTTATAGGCCTGCAGAGTGTCTAGTTTTGAAGATACAGACTCTGCTAAGCAAAAGTGAACAGGGCCAAACTGGGCTTATTTCGCTGTGAAAGTGACATTTAGGCACGGAGTTGGAAAACCTTGTCTGAACCCCTCCATCCTTCCTGTAGCTGCTCAGACTCTGCTTCTCTGCCCCCAGCCAAGCTTATAGGCCTGCAGAGTGTCTAGTTTTGAAGATACAGACTCTGCTAAGCAAAAGTGAACAGGGCCAAACTGGGCTTATTTCGCTGTGAAAGTGACATTTAGGCACGGAGTTGGAAAACCTTGTCTGAACCCCTCCATCCTTCCTGTAGCTGCTCAGACTCTGCTTCTCTGCCCCCAGCCAAGCTTATAGGCCTGCAGAGTGTCTAGTTTTGAAGATACAGACTCTGCTAAGCAAAAGTGAACAGGGCCAAACTGGGCTTATTTCGCTGTGAAAGTGACATTTAGGCACGGAGTTGGAAAACCTTGTCTGAACCCCTCCATCCTTCCTGTAGCTGCTCAGACTCTGCTTCTCTGCCCCCAGCCAAGCTTATAGGCCTGCAGAGTGTCTAGTTTTGAAGATACAGACTCTGCTAAGCAAAAGTGAACAGGGCCAAACTGGGCTTATTTCGCTGTGAAAGTGACATTTAGGCACGGAGTTGGAAAACCTTGTCTGAACCCCTCCATCCTTCCTGTAGCTGCTCAGACTCTGCTTCTCTGCCCCCAGCCAAGCTTATAGGCCTGCAGAGTGTCTAGTTTTGAAGATACAGACTCTGCTAAGCAAAAGTGAACAGGGCCAAACTGGGCTTATTTCGCTGTGAAAGTGACATTTAGGCACGGAGTTGGAAAACCTTGTCTGAACCCCTCCATCCTTCCTGTAGCTGCTCAGACTCTGCTTCTCTGCCCCCAGCCAAGCTTATAGGCCTGCAGAGTGTCTAGTTTTGAAGATACAGACTCTGCTAAGCAAAAGTGAACAGGGCCAAACTGGGCTTATTTCGCTGTGAAAGTGACATTTAGGCACGGAGTTGGAAAACCTTGTCTGAACCCCTCCATCCTTCCTGTAGCTGCTCAGACTCTGCTTCTCTGCCCCCAGCCAAGCTTATAGGCCTGCAGAGTGTCTAGTTTTGAAGATACAGACTCTGCTAAGCAAAAGTGAACAGGGCCAAACTGGGCTTATTTCGCTGTGAAAGTGACATTTAGGCACGGAGTTGGAAAACCTTGTCTGAACCCCTCCATCCTTCCTGTAGCTGCTCAGACTCTGCTTCTCTGCCCCCAGCCAAGCTTATAGGCCTGCAGAGTGTCTAGTTTTGAAGATACAGACTCTGCTAAGCAAAAGTGAACAGGGCCAAACTGGGCTTATTTCGCTGTGAAAGTGACATTTAGGCACGGAGTTGGAAAACCTTGTCTGAACCCCTCCATCCTTCCTGTAGCTGCTCAGACTCTGCTTCTCTGCCCCCAGCCAAGCTTATAGGCCTGCAGAGTGTCTAGTTTTGAAGATACAGACTCTGCTAAGCAAAAGTGAACAGGGCCAAACTGGGCTTATTTCGCTGTGAAAGTGACATTTAGGCACGGAGTTGGAAAACCTTGTCTGAACCCCTCCATCCTTCCTGTAGCTGCTCAGACTCTGCTTCTCTGCCCCCAGCCAAGCTTATAGGCCTGCAGAGTGTCTAGTTTTGAAGATACAGACTCTGCTAAGCAAAAGTGAACAGGGCCAAACTGGGCTTATTTCGCTGTGAAAGTGACATTTAGGCACGGAGTTGGAAAACCTTGTCTGAACCCCTCCATCCTTCCTGTAGCTGCTCAGACTCTGCTTCTCTGCCCCCAGCCAAGCTTATAGGCCTGCAGAGTGTCTAGTTTTGAAGATACAGACTCTGCTAAGCAAAAGTGAACAGGGCCAAACTGGGCTTATTTCGCTGTGAAAGTGACATTTAGGCACGGAGTTGGAAAACCTTGTCTGAACCCCTCCATCCTTCCTGTAGCTGCTCAGACTCTGCTTCTCTGCCCCCAGCCAAGCTTATAGGCCTGCAGAGTGTCTAGTTTTGAAGATACAGACTCTGCTAAGCAAAAGTGAACAGGGCCAAACTGGGCTTATTTCGCTGTGAAAGTGACATTTAGGCACGGAGTTGGAAAACCTTGTCTGAACCCCTCCATCCTTCCTGTAGCTGCTCAGACTCTGCTTCTCTGCCCCCAGCCAAGCTTATAGGCCTGCAGAGTGTCTAGTTTTGAAGATACAGACTCTGCTAAGCAAAAGTGAACAGGGCCAAACTGGGCTTATTTCGCTGTGAAAGTGACATTTAGGCACGGAGTTGGAAAACCTTGTCTGAACCCCTCCATCCTTCCTGTAGCTGCTCAGACTCTGCTTCTCTGCCCCCAGCCAAGCTTATAGGCCTGCAGAGTGTCTAGTTTTGAAGATACAGACTCTGCTAAGCAAAAGTGAACAGGGCCAAACTGGGCTTATTTCGCTGTGAAAGTGACATTTAGGCACGGAGTTGGAAAACCTTGTCTGAACCCCTCCATCCTTCCTGTAGCTGCTCAGACTCTGCTTCTCTGCCCCCAGCCAAGCTTATAGGCCTGCAGAGTGTCTAGTTTTGAAGATACAGACTCTGCTAAGCAAAAGTGAACAGGGCCAAACTGGGCTTATTTCGCTGTGAAAGTGACATTTAGGCACGGAGTTGGAAAACCTTGTCTGAACCCCTCCATCCTTCCTGTAGCTGCTCAGACTCTGCTTCTCTGCCCCCAGCCAAGCTTATAGGCCTGCAGAGTGTCTAGTTTTGAAGATACAGACTCTGCTAAGCAAAAGTGAACAGGGCCAAACTGGGCTTATTTCGCTGTGAAAGTGACATTTAGGCACGGAGTTGGAAAACCTTGTCTGAACCCCTCCATCCTTCCTGTAGCTGCTCAGACTCTGCTTCTCTGCCCCCAGCCAAGCTTATAGGCCTGCAGAGTGTCTAGTTTTGAAGATACAGACTCTGCTAAGCAAAAGTGAACAGGGCCAAACTGGGCTTATTTCGCTGTGAAAGTGACATTTAGGCACGGAGTTGGAAAACCTTGTCTGAACCCCTCCATCCTTCCTGTAGCTGCTCAGACTCTGCTTCTCTGCCCCCAGCCAAGCTTATAGGCCTGCAGAGTGTCTAGTTTTGAAGATACAGACTCTGCTAAGCAAAAGTGAACAGGGCCAAACTGGGCTTATTTCGCTGTGAAAGTGACATTTAGGCACGGAGTTGGAAAACCTTGTCTGAACCCCTCCATCCTTCCTGTAGCTGCTCAGACTCTGCTTCTCTGCCCCCAGCCAAGCTTATAGGCCTGCAGAGTGTCTAGTTTTGAAGATACAGACTCTGCTAAGCAAAAGTGAACAGGGCCAAACTGGGCTTATTTCGCTGTGAAAGTGACATTTAGGCACGGAGTTGGAAAACCTTGTCTGAACCCCTCCATCCTTCCTGTAGCTGCTGAGATTGGGCTTCTGTCGTATATTTTGGAACCACATTTCATCAATATAGTAGTCCATATAAGCCATAATACAATATTTGCAATAATTAGACTAGATACATTTGGTCACTACATGTGTTAATTTGGTTAGTGAGCTAGGAGACGGCCGGTCTAGACTCAGAGCAATCACTCAGCCTGAGTACCATGCTTTGTTCTATACTGTTTGAAGCCGTCTGAGGTGTTGGAGAGATATTTAGTATTCTATTGTCCTTCAGGAACCGTTTGGGACACCAAATGTGTATGTAAATCTCCACCCTTCTTGGGTGTTAACGACTGTCTGTTTCAAATGTGTATAAAACGCCACTCAAATGTTAAATCTGGAGTAGTGTGTCCTGCCGTCAGGCTGGGTGCATGCATGGCTCCGGCCATGCATCTGAGCTGTACTTTGTCTCTGAAATAAACCTGGACTTCGAAACCTTCATTCATCTGTCTGCCTCTGCGTTTATCCTGAGTACTTAGAAGTATTAGAAGTTTGTTCATGAGCTTTACAGAGAGGAAAAGCAGTCTCTCTTTGGAGTTTTTATACTTCAATTGGTGCGACGTAACCGGTGTCTTTGATGCATTTTTTTTGCGTCAGGCAGAAGAGAGCCGGCGGGGGCTTTTTGGATAACTTCAGTCTAATTTTGGCGGTTGGTGGTTGGTTTGATTTTTTCGGCGACACGGCGTTCGTCTACAGCGGGAAGGAGTGGTCTTCTCTTCGGCGATGGGGGACGACGGCGCAAACGGTGCGCTCCGGATCTCCGATGTGAACGGCGACCTGGACTCGACGGAGTGCAGCGGGCCTCCACAGCGCGTCGACGGGGAACATGCTTCTCTTCACGTCTCGGCGGGGGGCAGCGGATCTCCTACCAGAGGAGCGGCGATGCTCAGCGGCGATTCGAGGGGGATCCTTGGCTTCGTCTACTCGGCGATCAGCGGTCGAAGGGAGGCGGAGGACCCGCTTCTTCGGCTCGGCTCTGCTTGGCGGGGCGAGGCGGCTGCTCTACGGGCTACGGTCTGCTTTGGTGACCATCTGCGGTTCTCGTGAATTCGTTTTGTCAGTCATGTGTTGTGATTCATGACTGGAGGGAGGAGGGGGTGTGTAGAATTCATTTCGAAATGGACAAGAGGACAGTGTCAAACAGCGGCCGTACGGTGCAATGTACTGATCATACATTATACACGACACGGGCCGAAAAAAGACATCTCCGTGGCGGCGCGTCGAGGAACTCGAGCCTTGTTGCCCGTGCGTGGTGACTGATGGACAAAGAGGTTATAGGTATTGTTGAGAAAGTGTTTTTAATTGCATACTAGACAAATTTGGAAGAGAAAGTATATTGTTTTCAACATGAATTAGTAGGCATTATGTTGATTGTATGTTTTTGTCGTATAATTTGATAAGTTGAGTCATGAGTAGCCTACTTATGGAACAATGAGGTAATTTCCTAGAGACGTGTAGAGAATATTAGTTGAATATTGCTTAGACTCTGGCCTGTTAACGTATTTTTACCTGCGTTATCAACTGGACGTGATGCGTAGTACTACCTTAGTAGAGCAGAATTTTATTTAAAGCATTATAAACGTATATGTTATAGCATGTCCTAAATTAAGCAGTGAGGATGTTTTTTCGCTTTATAGTGGTGTCTAGGTTTTTAATGTGTTGATTAGCAGGGTTGGGCCTGGCGGTCCCAAGCCATAAACACGCCCGATCTCGCTTATTTGTAATCAATCAACATTTCAGATTAGATTTTAATAGAACACTAAAAGATTCTACTGATGCTGAACCGAAATTTAGTTATGTGTATAGTGTATGTAATGAGAATTGCCAGAAGAAGTTATGTAACCTTGATTCCGTTTGTCTCTGTAACCATTTGAATTCTAATGTAATTGTTTGTTTGTCTTAGGCCTATCTGTTGTTTTTAGTTTTATCTTTTCTTAGTGTCAAGGGAGGTCCAAATGTGGTTCCTTTTATTTTGTGATAAACGTGTAGTACGTTTAGCAAGGGAGGAATGTCGTATATTTTGGAACCACATTTCATCAATATAGTAGTCCATATAAGCCATAATACAATATTTGCAATAATTAGACTAGATACATTTGGTCACTACATGTGTTAATTTGGTTAGTGAGCTAGGAGACGGCCGGTCTAGACTCAGAGCAATCACTCAGCCTGAGTACCATGCTTTGTTCTATACTGTTTGAAGCCGTCTGAGGTGTTGGAGAGATATTTAGTATTCTATTGTCCTTCAGGAACCGTTTGGGACACCAAATGTGTATGTAAATCTCCACCCTTCTTGGGTGTTAACGACTGTCTGTTTCAAATGTGTATAAAACGCCACTCAAATGTTAAATCTGGAGTAGTGTGTCCTGCCGTCAGGCTGGGTGCATGCATGGCTCCGGCCATGCATCTGAGCTGTACTTTGTCTCTGAAATAAACCTGGACTTCGAAACCTTCATTCATCTGTCTGCCTCTGCGTTTATCCTGAGTACTTAGAAGTATTAGAAGTTTGTTCATGAGCTTTACAGAGAGGAAAAGCAGTCTCTCTTTGGAGTTTTTATACTTCACTTCTCTGCCCCCAGCCAAGCTTATAGGCCTGCAGAGTGTCTAGTTTTGAAGATACAGACTCTGCTAAGCAAAAGTGAACAGGGCCAAACTGGGCTTATTTCGCTGTGAAAGTGACATTTAGGCACGGAGTTGGAAAACCTTGTCTGAACCCCTCCATCCTTCCTGTAGCTGCTGAGATTGGGCTTCTCTGCCCCCAGCCAAGCTTATAGGCCTGCAGAGTGTCTAGTTTTGAAGATACAGACTCTGCTAAGCAAAAGTGAACAGGGCCAAACTGGGCTTATTTCGCTGTGAAAGTGACATTTAGGCACGGAGTTGGAAAACCTTGTCTGAACCCCTCCATCCTTCCTGTAGCTGCTGAGATTGGGCTTCTCTGCCCCCAGCCAAGCTTATAGGCCTGCAGAGTGTCTAGTTTTGAAGATACAGACTCTGCTAAGCAAAAGTGAACAGGGCCAAACTGGGCTTATTTCGCTGTGAAAGTGACATTTAGGCACGGAGTTGGAAAACCTTGTCTGAACCCCTCCATCCTTCCTGTAGCTGCTGAGATTGGGCTTCTCTGCCCCCAGCCAAGCTTATAGGCCTGCAGAGTGTCTAGTTTTGAAGATACAGACTCTGCTAAGCAAAAGTGAACAGGGCCAAACTGGGCTTATTTCGCTGTGAAAGTGACATTTAGGCACGGAGTTGGAAAACCTTGTCTGAACCCCTCCATCCTTCCTGTAGCTGCTGAGATTGGGCTTCTCTGCCCCCAGCCAAGCTTATAGGCCTGCAGAGTGTCTAGTTTTGAAGATACAGACTCTGCTAAGCAAAAGTGAACAGGGCCAAACTGGGCTTATTTCGCTGTGAAAGTGACATTTAGGCACGGAGTTGGAAAACCTTGTCTGAACCCCTCCATCCTTCCTGTAGCTGCTGAGATTGGGCTTCTCTGCCCCCAGCCAAGCTTATAGGCCTGCAGAGTGTCTAGTTTTGAAGATACAGACTCTGCTAAGCAAAAGTGAACAGGGCCAAACTGGGCTTATTTCGCTGTGAAAGTGACATTTAGGCACGGAGTTGGAAAACCTTGTCTGAACCCCTCCATCCTTCCTGTAGCTGCTGAGATTGGGCTTCTCTGCCCCCAGCCAAGCTTATAGGCCTGCAGAGTGTCTAGTTTTGAAGATACAGACTCTGCTAAGCAAAAGTGAACAGGGCCAAACTGGGCTTATTTCGCTGTGAAAGTGACATTTAGGCACGGAGTTGGAAAACCTTGTCTGAACCCCTCCATCCTTCCTGTAGCTGCTGAGATTGGGCTTCTCTGCCCCCAGCCAAGCTTATAGGCCTGCAGAGTGTCTAGTTTTGAAGATACAGACTCTGCTAAGCAAAAGTGAACAGGGCCAAACTGGGCTTATTTCGCTGTGAAAGTGACATTTAGGCACGGAGTTGGAAAACCTTGTCTGAACCCCTCCATCCTTCCTGTAGCTGCTGAGATTGGGCTTCTCTGCCCCCAGCCAAGCTTATAGGCCTGCAGAGTGTCTAGTTTTGAAGATACAGACTCTGCTAAGCAAAAGTGAACAGGGCCAAACTGGGCTTATTTCGCTGTGAAAGTGACATTTAGGCACGGAGTTGGAAAACCTTGTCTGAACCCCTCCATCCTTCCTGTAGCTGCTGAGATTGGGCTTCTCTGCCCCCAGCCAAGCTTATAGGCCTGCAGAGTGTCTAGTTTTGAAGATACAGACTCTGCTAAGCAAAAGTGAACAGGGCCAAACTGGGCTTATTTCGCTGTGAAAGTGACATTTAGGCACGGAGTTGGAAAACCTTGTCTGAACCCCTCCATCCTTCCTGTAGCTGCTGAGATTGGGCGTCTCTGCCCCCAGCCAAGCTTATAGGCCTGCAGAGTGTCTAGTTTTGAAGATACAGACTCTGCTAAGCAAAAGTGAACAGGGCCAAACTGGGCTTATTTCGCTGTGAAAGTGACATTTAGGCACGGAGTTGGAAAACCTTGTCTGAACCCCTCCATCCTTCCTGTAGCTGCTGAGATTGGGCTTCTCTGCCCCCAGCCAAGCTTATAGGCCTGCAGAGTGTCTAGTTTTGAAGATACAGACTCTGCTAAGCAAAAGTGAACAGGGCCAAACTGGGCTTATTTCGCTGTGAAAGTGACATTTAGGCACGGAGTTGGAAAACCTTGTCTGAACCCCTCCATCCTTCCTGTAGCTGCTGAGATTGGGCTTCTCTGCCCCCAGCCAAGCTTATAGGCCTGCAGAGTGTCTAGTTTTGAAGATACAGACTCTGCTAAGCAAAAGTGAACAGGGCCAAACTGGGCTTATTTCGCTGTGAAAGTGACATTTAGGCACGGAGTTGGAAAACCTTGTCTGAACCCCTCCATCCTTCCTGTAGCTGCTGAGATTGGGCTTCTCTGCCCCCAGCCAAGCTTATAGGCCTGCAGAGTGTCTAGTTTTGAAGATACAGACTCTGCTAAGCAAAAGTGAACAGGGCCAAACTGGGCTTATTTCGCTGTGAAAGTGACATTTAGGCACAGGAGTTGGAAAACCTTGTCTGAACCCCTCCATCCTTCCTGTAGCTGCTGAGATTGGGCTTCTCTGCCCCCAGCCAAGCTTATAGGCCTGCAGAGTGTCTAGTTTTGAAGATACAGACTCTGCTAAGCAAAAGTGAACAGGGCCAAACTGGGCTTATTTCGCTGTGAAAGTGACATTTAGGCACGGAGTTGGAAAACCTTGTCTGAACCCCTCCATCCTTCCTGTAGCTGCTGAGATTGGGCTTCTCTGCCCCCAGCCAAGCTTATAGGCCTGCAGAGTGTCTAGTTTTGAAGATACAGACTCTGCTAAGCAAAAGTGAACAGGGCCAAACTGGGCTTATTTCGCTGTGAAAGTGACATTTAGGCACGGAGTTGGAAAACCTTGTCTGAACCCCTCCATCCTTCCTGTAGCTGCTGAGATTGGGCTTCTCTGCCCCCAGCCAAGCTTATAGGCCTGCAGAGTGTCTAGTTTTGAAGATACAGACTCTGCTAAGCAAAAGTGAACAGGGCCAAACTGGGCTTATTTCGCTGTGAAAGTGACATTTAGGCACGGAGTTGGAAAACCTTGTCTGAACCCCTCCATCCTTCCTGTAGCTGCTGAGATTGGGCTTCTCTGCCCCCAGCCAAGCTTATAGGCCTGCAGAGTGTCTAGTTTTGAAGATACAGACTCTGCTAAGCAAAAGTGAACAGGGCCAAACTGGGCTTATTTCGCTGTGAAAGTGACATTTAGGCACGGAGTTGGAAAACCTTGTCTGAACCCCTCCATCCTTCCTGTAGCTGCTGAGATTGGGCTTCTCTGCCCCCAGCCAAGCTTATAGGCCTGCAGAGTGTCTAGTTTTGAAGATACAGACTCTGCTAAGCAAAAGTGAACAGGGCCAAACTGGGCTTATTTCGCTGTGAAAGTGACATTTAGGCACGGAGTTGGAAAACCTTGTCTGAACCCCTCCATCCTTCCTGTAGCTGCTGAGATTGGGCTTCTCTGCCCCCAGCCAAGCTTATAGGCCTGCAGAGTGTCTAGTTTTGAAGATACAGACTCTGCTAAGCAAAAGTGAACAGGGCCAAACTGGGCTTATTTCGCTGTGAAAGTGACATTTAGGCACGGAGTTGGAAAACCTTGTCTGAACCCCTCCATCCTTCCTGTAGCTGCTGAGATTGGGCTTCTCTGCCCCCAGCCAAGCTTATAGGCCTGCAGAGTGTCTAGTTTTGAAGATACAGACTCTGCTAAGCAAAAGTGAACAGGGCCAAACTGGGCTTATTTCGCTGTGAAAGTGACATTTAGGCACGGAGTTGGAAAACCTTGTCTGAACCCCTCCATCCTTCCTGTAGCTGCTGAGATTGGGCTTCTCTGCCCCCAGCCAAGCTTATAGGCCTGCAGAGTGTCTAGTTTTGAAGATACAGACTCTGCTAAGCAAAAGTGAACAGGGCCAAACTGGGCTTATTTCGCTGTGAAAGTGACATTTAGGCACGGAGTTGGAAAACCTTGTCTGAACCCCTCCATCCTTCCTGTAGCTGCTGAGATTGGGCTTCTCTGCCCCCAGCCAAGCTTATAGGCCTGCAGAGTGTCTAGTTTTGAAGATACAGACTCTGCTAAGCAAAAGTGAACAGGGCCAAACTGGGCTTATTTCGCTGTGAAAGTGACATTTAGGCACGGAGTTGGAAAACCTTGTCTGAACCCCTCCATCCTTCCTGTAGCTGCTGAGATTGGGCTTCTCTGCCCCCAGCCAAGCTTATAGGCCTGCAGAGTGTCTAGTTTTGAAGATACAGACTCTGCTAAGCAAAAGTGAACAGGGCCAAACTGGGCTTATTTCGCTGTGAAAGTGACATTTAGGCACGGAGTTGGAAAACCTTGTCTGAACCCCTCCATCCTTCCTGTAGCTGCTGAGATTGGGCTTCTCTGCCCCCAGCCAAGCTTATAGGCCTGCAGAGTGTCTAGTTTTGAAGATACAGACTCTGCTAAGCAAAAGTGAACAGGGCCAAACTGGGCTTATTTCGCTGTGAAAGTGACATTTAGGCACGGAGTTGGAAAACCTTGTCTGAACCCCTCCATCCTTCCTGTAGCTGCTGAGATTGGGCTTCTCTGCCCCCAGCCAAGCTTATAGGCCTGCAGAGTGTCTAGTTTTGAAGATACAGACTCTGCTAAGCAAAAGTGAACAGGGCCAAACTGGGCTTATTTCGCTGTGAAAGTGACATTTAGGCACGGAGTTGGAAAACCTTGTCTGAACCCCTCCATCCTTCCTGTAGCTGCTGAGATTGGGCTTCTCTGCCCCCAGCCAAGCTTATAGGCCTGCAGAGTGTCTAGTTTTGAAGATACAGACTCTGCTAAGCAAAAGTGAACAGGGCCAAACTGGGCTTATTTCGCTGTGAAAGTGACATTTAGGCACGGAGTTGGAAAACCTTGTCTGAACCCCTCCATCCTTCCTGTAGCTGCTGAGATTGGGCTTCTCTGCCCCCAGCCAAGCTTATAGGCCTGCAGAGTGTCTAGTTTTGAAGATACAGACTCTGCTAAGCAAAAGTGAACAGGGCCAAACTGGGCTTATTTCGCTGTGAAAGTGACATTTAGGCACGGAGTTGGAAAACCTTGTCTGAACCCCTCCATCCTTCCTGTAGCTGCTGAGATTGGGCTTCTCTGCCCCCAGCCAAGCTTATAGGCCTGCAGAGTGTCTAGTTTTGAAGATACAGACTCTGCTAAGCAAAAGTGAACAGGGCCAAACTGGGCTTATTTCGCTGTGAAAGTGACATTTAGGCACGGAGTTGGAAAACCTTGTCTGAACCCCTCCATCCTTCCTGTAGCTGCTGAGATTGGGCTTCTCTGCCCCCAGCCAAGCTTATAGGCCTGCAGAGTGTCTAGTTTTGAAGATACAGACTCTGCTAAGCAAAAGTGAACAGGGCCAAACTGGGCTTATTTCGCTGTGAAAGTGACATTTAGGCACGGAGTTGGAAAACCTTGTCTGAACCCCTCCATCCTTCCTGTAGCTGCTGAGATTGGGCTTCTCTGCCCCCAGCCAAGCTTATAGGCCTGCAGAGTGTCTAGTTTTGAAGATACAGACTCTGCTAAGCAAAAGTGAACAGGGCCAAACTGGGCTTATTTCGCTGTGAAAGTGACATTTAGGCACGGAGTTGGAAAACCTTGTCTGAACCCCTCCATCCTTCCTGTAGCTGCTGAGATTGGGCTTCTCTGCCCCCAGCCAAGCTTATAGGCCTGCAGAGTGTCTAGTTTTGAAGATACAGACTCTGCTAAGCAAAAGTGAACAGGGCCAAACTGGGCTTATTTCGCTGTGAAAGTGACATTTAGGCACGGAGTTGGAAAACCTTGTCTGAACCCCTCCATCCTTCCTGTAGCTGCTGAGATTGGGCTTCTCTGCCCCCAGCCAAGCTTATAGGCCTGCAGAGTGTCTAGTTTTGAAGATACAGACTCTGCTAAGCAAAAGTGAACAGGGCCAAACTGGGCTTATTTCGCTGTGAAAGTGACATTTAGGCACGGAGTTGGAAAACCTTGTCTGAACCCCTCCATCCTTCCTGTAGCTGCTGAGATTGGGCTTCTCTGCCCCCAGCCAAGCTTATAGGCCTGCAGAGTGTCTAGTTTTGAAGATACAGACTCTGCTAAGCAAAAGTGAACAGGGCCAAACTGGGCTTATTTCGCTGTGAAAGTGACATTTAGGCACGGAGTTGGAAAACCTTGTCTGAACCCCTCCATCCTTCCTGTAGCTGCTGAGATTGGGCTTCTCTGCCCCCAGCCAAGCTTATAGGCCTGCAGAGTGTCTAGTTTTGAAGATACAGACTCTGCTAAGCAAAAGTGAACAGGGCCAAACTGGGCTTATTTCGCTGTGAAAGTGACATTTAGGCACGGAGTTGGAAAACCTTGTCTGAACCCCTCCATCCTTCCTGTAGCTGCTGAGATTGGGCTTCTCTGCCCCCAGCCAAGCTTATAGGCCTGCAGAGTGTCTAGTTTTGAAGATACAGACTCTGCTAAGCAAAAGTGAACAGGGCCAAACTGGGCTTATTTCGCTGTGAAAGTGACATTTAGGCACGGAGTTGGAAAACCTTGTCTGAACCCCTCCATCCTTCCTGTAGCTGCTGAGATTGGGCTTCTCTGCCCCCAGCCAAGCTTATAGGCCTGCAGAGTGTCTAGTTTTGAAGATACAGACTCTGCTAAGCAAAAGTGAACAGGGCCAAACTGGGCTTATTTCGCTGTGAAAGTGACATTTAGGCACGGAGTTGGAAAACCTTGTCTGAACCCCTCCATCCTTCCTGTAGCTGCTGAGATTGGGCTTCTCTGCCCCCAGCCAAGCTTATAGGCCTGCAGAGTGTCTAGTTTTGAAGATACAGACTCTGCTAAGCAAAAGTGAACAGGGCCAAACTGGGCTTATTTCGCTGTGAAAGTGACATTTAGGCACGGAGTTGGAAAACCTTGTCTGAACCCCTCCATCCTTCCTGTAGCTGCTGAGATTGGGCTCTCTGCCCCCAGCCAAGCTTATAGGCCTGCAGAGTGTCTAGTTTTGAAGATACAGACTCTGCTAAGCAAAAGTGAACAGGGCCAAACTGGGCTTATTTCGCTGTGAAAGTGACATTTAGGCACGGAGTTGGAAAACCTTGTCTGAACCCCTCCATCCTTCCTGTAGCTGCTGAGATTGGGCTTCTCTGCCCCCAGCCAAGCTTATAGGCCTGCAGAGTGTCTAGTTTTGAAGATACAGACTCTGCTAAGCAAAAGTGAACAGGGCCAAACTGGGCTTATTTCGCTGTGAAAGTGACATTTAGGCACGGAGTTGGAAAACCTTGTCTGAACCCCTCCATCCTTCCTGTAGCTGCTGAGATTGGGCTTCTCTGCCCCCAGCCAAGCTTATAGGCCTGCAGAGTGTCTAGTTTTGAAGATACAGACTCTGCTAAGCAAAAGTGAACAGGGCCAAACTGGGCTTATTTCGCTGTGAAAGTGACATTTAGGCACGGAGTTGGAAAACCTTGTCTGAACCCCTCCATCCTTCCTGTAGCTGCTGAGATTGGGCTTCTCTGCCCCCAGCCAAGCTTATAGGCCTGCAGAGTGTCTAGTTTTGAAGATACAGACTCTGCTAAGCAAAAGTGAACAGGGCCAAACTGGGCTTATTTCGCTGTGAAAGTGACATTTAGGCACGGAGTTGGAAAACCTTGTCTGAACCCCTCCATCCTTCCTGTAGCTGCTGAGATTGGGCTTCTCTGCCCCCAGCCAAGCTTATAGGCCTGCAGAGTGTCTAGTTTTGAAGATACAGACTCTGCTAAGCAAAAGTGAACAGGGCCAAACTGGGCTTATTTCGCTGTGAAAGTGACATTTAGGCACGGAGTTGGAAAACCTTGTCTGAACCCCTCCATCCTTCCTGTAGCTGCTGAGATTGGGCTTCTCTGCCCCCAGCCAAGCTTATAGGCCTGCAGAGTGTCTAGTTTTGAAGATACAGACTCTGCTAAGCAAAAGTGAACAGGGCCAAACTGGGCTTATTTCGCTGTGAAAGTGACATTTAGGCACGGAGTTGGAAAACCTTGTCTGAACCCCTCCATCCTTCCTGTAGCTGCTGAGATTGGGCTTCTCTGCCCCCAGCCAAGCTTATAGGCCTGCAGAGTGTCTAGTTTTGAAGATACAGACTCTGCTAAGCAAAAGTGAACAGGGCCAAACTGGGCTTATTTCGCTGTGAAAGTGACATTTAGGCACGGAGTTGGAAAACCTTGTCTGAACCCCTCCATCCTTCCTGTAGCTGCTGAGATTGGGCTTCTCTGCCCCCAGCCAAGCTTATAGGCCTGCAGAGTGTCTAGTTTTGAAGATACAGACTCTGCTAAGCAAAAGTGAACAGGGCCAAACTGGGCTTATTTCGCTGTGAAAGTGACATTTAGGCACGGAGTTGGAAAACCTTGTCTGAACCCCTCCATCCTTCCTGTAGCTGCTGAGATTGGGCTTCTCTGCCCCCAGCCAAGCTTATAGGCCTGCAGAGTGTCTAGTTTTGAAGATACAGACTCTGCTAAGCAAAAGTGAACAGGGCCAAACTGGGCTTATTTCGCTGTGAAAGTGACATTTAGGCACGGAGTTGGAAAACCTTGTCTGAACCCCTCCATCCTTCCTGTAGCTGCTGAGATTGGGCTTCTCTGCCCCCAGCCAAGCTTATAGGCCTGCAGAGTGTCTAGTTTTGAAGATACAGACTCTGCTAAGCAAAAGTGAACAGGGCCAAACTGGGCTTATTTCGCTGTGAAAGTGACATTTAGGCACGGAGTTGGAAAACCTTGTCTGAACCCCTCCATCCTTCCTGTAGCTGCTGAGATTGGGCTTCTCTGCCCCCAGCCAAGCTTATAGGCCTGCAGAGTGTCTAGTTTTGAAGATACAGACTCTGCTAAGCAAAAGTGAACAGGGCCAAACTGGGCTTATTTCGCTGTGAAAGTGACATTTAGGCACGGAGTTGGAAAACCTTGTCTGAACCCCTCCATCCTTCCTGTAGCTGCTGAGATTGGGCTTCTCTGCCCCCAGCCAAGCTTATAGGCCTGCAGAGTGTCTAGTTTTGAAGATACAGACTCTGCTAAGCAAAAGTGAACAGGGCCAAACTGGGCTTATTTCGCTGTGAAAGTGACATTTAGGCACGGAGTTGGAAAACCTTGTCTGAACCCCTCCATCCTTCCTGTAGCTGCTGAGATTGGGCTTCTCTGCCCCCAGCCAAGCTTATAGGCCTGCAGAGTGTCTAGTTTTGAAGATACAGACTCTGCTAAGCAAAAGTGAACAGGGCCAAACTGGGCTTATTTCGCTGTGAAAGTGACATTTAGGCACGGAGTTGGAAAACCTTGTCTGAACCCCTCCATCCTTCCTGTAGCTGCTGAGATTGGGCTTCTCTGCCCCCAGCCAAGCTTATAGGCCTGCAGAGTGTCTAGTTTTGAAGATACAGACTCTGCTAAGCAAAAGTGAACAGGGCCAAACTGGGCTTATTTCGCTGTGAAAGTGACATTTAGGCACGGAGTTGGAAAACCTTGTCTGAACCCCTCCATCCTTCCTGTAGCTGCTGAGATTGGGCTTCTCTGCCCCCAGCCAAGCTTATAGGCCTGCAGAGTGTCTAGTTTTGAAGATACAGACTCTGCTAAGCAAAAGTGAACAGGGCCAAACTGGGCTTATTTCGCTGTGAAAGTGACATTTAGGCACGGAGTTGGAAAACCTTGTCTGAACCCCTCCATCCTTCCTGTAGCTGCTGAGATTGGGCTTCTCTGCCCCCAGCCAAGCTTATAGGCCTGCAGAGTGTCTAGTTTTGAAGATACAGACTCTGCTAAGCAAAAGTGAACAGGGCCAAACTGGGCTTATTTCGCTGTGAAAGTGACATTTAGGCACGGAGTTGGAAAACCTTGTCTGAACCCCTCCATCCTTCCTGTAGCTGCTGAGATTGGGCTTCTCTGCCCCCAGCCAAGCTTATAGGCCTGCAGAGTGTCTAGTTTTGAAGATACAGACTCTGCTAAGCAAAAGTGAACAGGGCCAAACTGGGCTTATTTCGCTGTGAAAGTGACATTTAGGCACGGAGTTGGAAAACCTTGTCTGAACCCCTCCATCCTTCCTGTAGCTGCTGAGATTGGGCTTCTCTGCCCCCAGCCAAGCTTATAGGCCTGCAGAGTGTCTAGTTTTGAAGATACAGACTCTGCTAAGCAAAAGTGAACAGGGCCAAACTGGGCTTATTTCGCTGTGAAAGTGACATTTAGGCACGGAGTTGGAAAACCTTGTCTGAACCCCTCCATCCTTCCTGTAGCTGCTGAGATTGGGCTTCTCTGCCCCCAGCCAAGCTTATAGGCCTGCAGAGTGTCTAGTTTTGAAGATACAGACTCTGCTAAGCAAAAGTGAACAGGGCCAAACTGGGCTTATTTCGCTGTGAAAGTGACATTTAGGCACGGAGTTGGAAAACCTTGTCTGAACCCCTCCATCCTTCCTGTAGCTGCTGAGATTGGGCTTCTCTGCCCCCAGCCAAGCTTATAGGCCTGCAGAGTGTCTAGTTTTGAAGATACAGACTCTGCTAAGCAAAAGTGAACAGGGCCAAACTGGGCTTATTTCGCTGTGAAAGTGACATTTAGGCACGGAGTTGGAAAACCTTGTCTGAACCCCTCCATCCTTCCTGTAGCTGCTGAGATTGGGCTTCTCTGCCCCCAGCCAAGCTTATAGGCCTGCAGAGTGTCTAGTTTTGAAGATACAGACTCTGCTAAGCAAAAGTGAACAGGGCCAAACTGGGCTTATTTCGCTGTGAAAGTGACATTTAGGCACGGAGTTGGAAAACCTTGTCTGAACCCCTCCATCCTTCCTGTAGCTGCTGAGATTGGGCTTCTCTGCCCCCAGCCAAGCTTATAGGCCTGCAGAGTGTCTAGTTTTGAAGATACAGACTCTGCTAAGCAAAAGTGAACAGGGCCAAACTGGGCTTATTTCGCTGTGAAAGTGACATTTAGGCACGGAGTTGGAAAACCTTGTCTGAACCCCTCCATCCTTCCTGTAGCTGCTGAGATTGGGCTTCTCTGCCCCCAGCCAAGCTTATAGGCCTGCAGAGTGTCTAGTTTTGAAGATACAGACTCTGCTAAGCAAAAGTGAACAGGGCCAAACTGGGCTTATTTCGCTGTGAAAGTGACATTTAGGCACGGAGTTGGAAAACCTTGTCTGAACCCCTCCATCCTTCCTGTAGCTGCTGAGATTGGGCTTCTCTGCCCCCAGCCAAGCTTATAGGCCTGCAGAGTGTCTAGTTTTGAAGATACAGACTCTGCTAAGCAAAAGTGAACAGGGCCAAACTGGGCTTATTTCGCTGTGAAAGTGACATTTAGGCACGGAGTTGGAAAACCTTGTCTGAACCCCTCCATCCTTCCTGTAGCTGCTGAGATTGGGCTTCTCTGCCCCCAGCCAAGCTTATAGGCCTGCAGAGTGTCTAGTTTTGAAGATACAGACTCTGCTAAGCAAAAGTGAACAGGGCCAAACTGGGCTTATTTCGCTGTGAAAGTGACATTTAGGCACGGAGTTGGAAAACCTTGTCTGAACCCCTCCATCCTTCCTGTAGCTGCTGAGATTGGGCTTCTCTGCCCCCAGCCAAGCTTATAGGCCTGCAGAGTGTCTAGTTTTGAAGATACAGACTCTGCTAAGCAAAAGTGAACAGGGCCAAACTGGGCTTATTTCGCTGTGAAAGTGACATTTAGGCACGGAGTTGGAAAACCTTGTCTGAACCCCTCCATCCTTCCTGTAGCTGCTGAGATTGGGCTTCTCTGCCCCCAGCCAAGCTTATAGGCCTGCAGAGTGTCTAGTTTTGAAGATACAGACTCTGCTAAGCAAAAGTGAACAGGGCCAAACTGGGCTTATTTCGCTGTGAAAGTGACATTTAGGCACGGAGTTGGAAAACCTTGTCTGAACCCCTCCATCCTTCCTGTAGCTGCTGAGATTGGGCTTCTCTGCCCCCAGCCAAGCTTATAGGCCTGCAGAGTGTCTAGTTTTGAAGATACAGACTCTGCTAAGCAAAAGTGAACAGGGCCAAACTGGGCTTATTTCGCTGTGAAAGTGACATTTAGGCACGGAGTTGGAAAACCTTGTCTGAACCCCTCCATCCTTCCTGTAGCTGCTGAGATTGGGCTTCTCTGCCCCCAGCCAAGCTTATAGGCCTGCAGAGTGTCTAGTTTTGAAGATACAGACTCTGCTAAGCAAAAGTGAACAGGGCCAAACTGGGCTTATTTCGCTGTGAAAGTGACATTTAGGCACGGAGTTGGAAAACCTTGTCTGAACCCCTCCATCCTTCCTGTAGCTGCTGAGATTGGGCTTCTCTGCCCCCAGCCAAGCTTATAGGCCTGCAGAGTGTCTAGTTTTGAAGATACAGACTCTGCTAAGCAAAAGTGAACAGGGCCAAACTGGGCTTATTTCGCTGTGAAAGTGACATTTAGGCACGGAGTTGGAAAACCTTGTCTGAACCCCTCCATCCTTCCTGTAGCTGCTGAGATTGGGCTTCTCTGCCCCCAGCCAAGCTTATAGGCCTGCAGAGTGTCTAGTTTTGAAGATACAGACTCTGCTAAGCAAAAGTGAACAGGGCCAAACTGGGCTTATTTCGCTGTGAAAGTGACATTTAGGCACGGAGTTGGAAAACCTTGTCTGAACCCCTCCATCCTTCCTGTAGCTGCTGAGATTGGGCTTCTCTGCCCCCAGCCAAGCTTATAGGCCTGCAGAGTGTCTAGTTTTGAAGATACAGACTCTGCTAAGCAAAAGTGAACAGGGCCAAACTGGGCTTATTTCGCTGTGAAAGTGACATTTAGGCACGGAGTTGGAAAACCTTGTCTGAACCCCTCCATCCTTCCTGTAGCTGCTGAGATTGGGCTTCTCTGCCCCCAGCCAAGCTTATAGGCCTGCAGAGTGTCTAGTTTTGAAGATACAGACTCTGCTAAGCAAAAGTGAACAGGGCCAAACTGGGCTTATTTCGCTGTGAAAGTGACATTTAGGCACGGAGTTGGAAAACCTTGTCTGAACCCCTCCGATCCTTCCTGTAGCTGCTGAGATTGGGCTTCTCTGCCCCCAGCCAAGCTTATAGGCCTGCAGAGTGTCTAGTTTTGAAGATACAGACTCTGCTAAGCAAAAGTGAACAGGGCCAAACTGGGCTTATTTCGCTGTGAAAGTGACATTTAGGCACGGAGTTGGAAAACCTTGTCTGAACCCCTCCATCCTTCCTGTAGCTGCTCAGACTCTGCTTCTCTGCCCCCAGCCAAGCTTATAGGCCTGCAGAGTGTCTAGTTTTGAAGATACAGACTCTGCTAAGCAAAAGTGAACAGGGCCAAACTGGGCTTATTTCGCTGTGAAAGTGACATTTAGGCACGGAGTTGGAAAACCTTGTCTGAACCCCTCCATCCTTCCTGTAGCTGCTCAGACTCTGCTTCTCTGCCCCCAGCCAAGCTTATAGGCCTGCAGAGTGTCTAGTTTTGAAGATACAGACTCTGCTAAGCAAAAGTGAACAGGGCCAAACTGGGCTTATTTCGCTGTGAAAGTGACATTTAGGCACGGAGTTGGAAAACCTTGTCTGAACCCCTCCATCCTTCCTGTAGCTGCTCAGACTCTGCTTCTCTGCCCCCAGCCAAGCTTATAGGCCTGCAGAGTGTCTAGTTTTGAAGATACAGACTCTGCTAAGCAAAAGTGAACAGGGCCAAACTGGGCTTATTTCGCTGTGAAAGTGACATTTAGGCACGGAGTTGGAAAACCTTGTCTGAACCCCTCCATCCTTCCTGTAGCTGCTCAGACTCTGCTTCTCTGCCCCCAGCCAAGCTTATAGGCCTGCAGAGTGTCTAGTTTTGAAGATACAGACTCTGCTAAGCAAAAGTGAACAGGGCCAAACTGGGCTTATTTCGCTGTGAAAGTGACATTTAGGCACGGAGTTGGAAAACCTTGTCTGAACCCCTCCATCCTTCCTGTAGCTGCTCAGACTCTGCTTCTCTGCCCCCAGCCAAGCTTATAGGCCTGCAGAGTGTCTAGTTTTGAAGATACAGACTCTGCTAAGCAAAAGTGAACAGGGCCAAACTGGGCTTATTTCGCTGTGAAAGTGACATTTAGGCACGGAGTTGGAAAACCTTGTCTGAACCCCTCCATCCTTCCTGTAGCTGCTCAGACTCTGCTTCTCTGCCCCCAGCCAAGCTTATAGGCCTGCAGAGTGTCTAGTTTTGAAGATACAGACTCTGCTAAGCAAAAGTGAACAGGGCCAAACTGGGCTTATTTCGCTGTGAAAGTGACATTTAGGCACGGAGTTGGAAAACCTTGTCTGAACCCCTCCATCCTTCCTGTAGCTGCTCAGACTCTGCTTCTCTGCCCCCAGCCAAGCTTATAGGCCTGCAGAGTGTCTAGTTTTGAAGATACAGACTCTGCTAAGCAAAAGTGAACAGGGCCAAACTGGGCTTATTTCGCTGTGAAAGTGACATTTAGGCACGGAGTTGGAAAACCTTGTCTGAACCCCTCCATCCTTCCTGTAGCTGCTCAGACTCTGCTTCTCTGCCCCCAGCCAAGCTTATAGGCCTGCAGAGTGTCTAGTTTTGAAGATACAGACTCTGCTAAGCAAAAGTGAACAGGGCCAAACTGGGCTTATTTCGCTGTGAAAGTGACATTTAGGCACGGAGTTGGAAAACCTTGTCTGAACCCCTCCATCCTTCCTGTAGCTGCTCAGACTCTGCTTCTCTGCCCCCAGCCAAGCTTATAGGCCTGCAGAGTGTCTAGTTTTGAAGATACAGACTCTGCTAAGCAAAAGTGAACAGGGCCAAACTGGGCTTATTTCGCTGTGAAAGTGACATTTAGGCACGGAGTTGGAAAACCTTGTCTGAACCCCTCCATCCTTCCTGTAGCTGCTCAGACTCTGCTTCTCTGCCCCCAGCCAAGCTTATAGGCCTGCAGAGTGTCTAGTTTTGAAGATACAGACTCTGCTAAGCAAAAGTGAACAGGGCCAAACTGGGCTTATTTCGCTGTGAAAGTGACATTTAGGCACGGAGTTGGAAAACCTTGTCTGAACCCCTCCATCCTTCCTGTAGCTGCTCAGACTCTGCTTCTCTGCCCCCAGCCAAGCTTATAGGCCTGCAGAGTGTCTAGTTTTGAAGATACAGACTCTGCTAAGCAAAAGTGAACAGGGCCAAACTGGGCTTATTTCGCTGTGAAAGTGACATTTAGGCACGGAGTTGGAAAACCTTGTCTGAACCCCTCCATCCTTCCTGTAGCTGCTCAGACTCTGCTTCTCTGCCCCCAGCCAAGCTTATAGGCCTGCAGAGTGTCTAGTTTTGAAGATACAGACTCTGCTAAGCAAAAGTGAACAGGGCCAAACTGGGCTTATTTCGCTGTGAAAGTGACATTTAGGCACGGAGTTGGAAAACCTTGTCTGAACCCCTCCATCCTTCCTGTAGCTGCTCAGACTCTGCTTCTCTGCCCCCAGCCAAGCTTATAGGCCTGCAGAGTGTCTAGTTTTGAAGATACAGACTCTGCTAAGCAAAAGTGAACAGGGCCAAACTGGGCTTATTTCGCTGTGAAAGTGACATTTAGGCACGGAGTTGGAAAACCTTGTCTGAACCCCTCCATCCTTCCTGTAGCTGCTCAGACTCTGCTTCTCTGCCCCCAGCCAAGCTTATAGGCCTGCAGAGTGTCTAGTTTTGAAGATACAGACTCTGCTAAGCAAAAGTGAACAGGGCCAAACTGGGCTTATTTCGCTGTGAAAGTGACATTTAGGCACGGAGTTGGAAAACCTTGTCTGAACCCCTCCATCCTTCCTGTAGCTGCTCAGACTCTGCTTCTCTGCCCCCAGCCAAGCTTATAGGCCTGCAGAGTGTCTAGTTTTGAAGATACAGACTCTGCTAAGCAAAAGTGAACAGGGCCAAACTGGGCTTATTTCGCTGTGAAAGTGACATTTAGGCACGGAGTTGGAAAACCTTGTCTGAACCCCTCCATCCTTCCTGTAGCTGCTCAGACTCTGCTTCTCTGCCCCCAGCCAAGCTTATAGGCCTGCAGAGTGTCTAGTTTTGAAGATACAGACTCTGCTAAGCAAAAGTGAACAGGGCCAAACTGGGCTTATTTCGCTGTGAAAGTGACATTTAGGCACGGAGTTGGAAAACCTTGTCTGAACCCCTCCATCCTTCCTGTAGCTGCTCAGACTCTGCTTCTCTGCCCCCAGCCAAGCTTATAGGCCTGCAGAGTGTCTAGTTTTGAAGATACAGACTCTGCTAAGCAAAAGTGAACAGGGCCAAACTGGGCTTATTTCGCTGTGAAAGTGACATTTAGGCACGGAGTTGGAAAACCTTGTCTGAACCCCTCCATCCTTCCTGTAGCTGCTCAGACTCTGCTTCTCTGCCCCCAGCCAAGCTTATAGGCCTGCAGAGTGTCTAGTTTTGAAGATACAGACTCTGCTAAGCAAAAGTGAACAGGGCCAAACTGGGCTTATTTCGCTGTGAAAGTGACATTTAGGCACGGAGTTGGAAAACCTTGTCTGAACCCCTCCATCCTTCCTGTAGCTGCTCAGACTCTGCTTCTCTGCCCCCAGCCAAGCTTATAGGCCTGCAGAGTGTCTAGTTTTGAAGATACAGACTCTGCTAAGCAAAAGTGAACAGGGCCAAACTGGGCTTATTTCGCTGTGAAAGTGACATTTAGGCACGGAGTTGGAAAACCTTGTCTGAACCCCTCCATCCTTCCTGTAGCTGCTCAGACTCTGCTTCTCTGCCCCCAGCCAAGCTTATAGGCCTGCAGAGTGTCTAGTTTTGAAGATACAGACTCTGCTAAGCAAAAGTGAACAGGGCCAAACTGGGCTTATTTCGCTGTGAAAGTGACATTTAGGCACGGAGTTGGAAAACCTTGTCTGAACCCCTCCATCCTTCCTGTAGCTGCTCAGACTC
The DNA here is from genome assembly GCF_951216825.1 of Electrona antarctica. Taxonomy (NCBI): domain Eukaryota; kingdom Metazoa; phylum Chordata; class Actinopteri; order Myctophiformes; family Myctophidae; genus Electrona; species Electrona antarctica. Next base: position 68,911 of record NW_027638484.1, on the reverse strand, counting down.
TGCTTCTCTGCCCCCAGCCAAGCTTATAGGCCTGCAGAGTGTCTAGTTTTGAAGATACAGACTCTGCTAAGCAAAAGTGAACAGGGCCAAACTGGGCTTATTTCGCTGTGAAAGTGACATTTAGGCACGGAGTTGGAAAACCTTGTCTGAACCCCTCCATCCTTCCTGTAGCTGCTCAGACTCTGCTTCTCTGCCCCCAGCCAAGCTTATAGGCCTGCAGAGTGTCTAGTTTTGAAGATACAGACTCTGCTAAGCAAAAGTGAACAGGGCCAAACTGGGCTTATTTCGCTGTGAAAGTGACATTTAGGCACGGAGTTGGAAAACCTTGTCTGAACCCCTCCATCCTTCCTGTAGCTGCTCAGACTCTGCTTCTCTGCCCCCAGCCAAGCTTATAGGCCTGCAGAGTGTCTAGTTTTGAAGATACAGACTCTGCTAAGCAAAAGTGAACAGGGCCAAACTGGGCTTATTTCGCTGTGAAAGTGACATTTAGGCACGGAGTTGGAAAACCTTGTCTGAACCCCTCCATCCTTCCTGTAGCTGCTCAGACTCTGCTTCTCTGCCCCCAGCCAAGCTTATAGGCCTGCAGAGTGTCTAGTTTTGAAGATACAGACTCTGCTAAGCAAAAGTGAACAGGGCCAAACTGGGCTTATTTCGCTGTGAAAGTGACATTTAGGCACGGAGTTGGAAAACCTTGTCTGAACCCCTCCATCCTTCCTGTAGCTGCTCAGACTCTGCTTCTCTGCCCCCAGCCAAGCTTATAGGCCTGCAGAGTGTCTAGTTTTGAAGATACAGACTCTGCTAAGCAAAAGTGAACAGGGCCAAACTGGGCTTATTTCGCTGTGAAAGTGACATTTAGGCACGGAGTTGGAAAACCTTGTCTGAACCCCTCCATCCTTCCTGTAGCTGCTCAGACTCTGCTTCTCTGCCCCCAGCCAAGCTTATAGGCCTGCAGAGTGTCTAGTTTTGAAGATACAGACTCTGCTAAGCAAAAGTGAACAGGGCCAAACTGGGCTTATTTCGCTGTGAAAGTGACATTTAGGCACGGAGTTGGAAAACCTTGTCTGAACCCCTCCATCCTTCCTGTAGCTGCTCAGACTCTGCTTCTCTGCCCCCAGCCAAGCTTATAGGCCTGCAGAGTGTCTAGTTTTGAAGATACAGACTCTGCTAAGCAAAAGTGAACAGGGCCAAACTGGGCTTATTTCGCTGTGAAAGTGACATTTAGGCACGGAGTTGGAAAACCTTGTCTGAACCCCTCCATCCTTCCTGTAGCTGCTCAGACTCTGCTTCTCTGCCCCCAGCCAAGCTTATAGGCCTGCAGAGTGTCTAGTTTTGAAGATACAGACTCTGCTAAGCAAAAGTGAACAGGGCCAAACTGGGCTTATTTCGCTGTGAAAGTGACATTTAGGCACGGAGTTGGAAAACCTTGTCTGAACCCCTCCATCCTTCCTGTAGCTGCTCAGACTCTGCTTCTCTGCCCCCAGCCAAGCTTATAGGCCTGCAGAGTGTCTAGTTTTGAAGATACAGACTCTGCTAAGCAAAAGTGAACAGGGCCAAACTGGGCTTATTTCGCTGTGAAAGTGACATTTAGGCACGGAGTTGGAAAACCTTGTCTGAACCCCTCCATCCTTCCTGTAGCTGCTCAGACTCTGCTTCTCTGCCCCCAGCCAAGCTTATAGGCCTGCAGAGTGTCTAGTTTTGAAGATACAGACTCTGCTAAGCAAAAGTGAACAGGGCCAAACTGGGCTTATTTCGCTGTGAAAGTGACATTTAGGCACGGAGTTGGAAAACCTTGTCTGAACCCCTCCATCCTTCCTGTAGCTGCTCAGACTCTGCTTCTCTGCCCCCAGCCAAGCTTATAGGCCTGCAGAGTGTCTAGTTTTGAAGATACAGACTCTGCTAAGCAAAAGTGAACAGGGCCAAACTGGGCTTATTTCGCTGTGAAAGTGACATTTAGGCACGGAGTTGGAAAACCTTGTCTGAACCCCTCCATCCTTCCTGTAGCTGCTCAGACTCTGCTTCTCTGCCCCCAGCCAAGCTTATAGGCCTGCAGAGTGTCTAGTTTTGAAGATACAGACTCTGCTAAGCAAAAGTGAACAGGGCCAAACTGGGCTTATTTCGCTGTGAAAGTGACATTTAGGCACGGAGTTGGAAAACCTTGTCTGAACCCCTCCATCCTTCCTGTAGCTGCTCAGACTCTGCTTCTCTGCCCCCAGCCAAGCTTATAGGCCTGCAGAGTGTCTAGTTTTGAAGATACAGACTCTGCTAAGCAAAAGTGAACAGGGCCAAACTGGGCTTATTTCGCTGTGAAAGTGACATTTAGGCACGGAGTTGGAAAACCTTGTCTGAACCCCTCCATCCTTCCTGTAGCTGCTCAGACTCTGCTTCTCTGCCCCCAGCCAAGCTTATAGGCCTGCAGAGTGTCTAGTTTTGAAGATACAGACTCTGCTAAGCAAAAGTGAACAGGGCCAAACTGGGCTTATTTCGCTGTGAAAGTGACATTTAGGCACGGAGTTGGAAAACCTTGTCTGAACCCCTCCATCCTTCCTGTAGCTGCTCAGACTCTGCTTCTCTGCCCCCAGCCAAGCTTATAGGCCTGCAGAGTGTCTAGTTTTGAAGATACAGACTCTGCTAAGCAAAAGTGAACAGGGCCAAACTGGGCTTATTTCGCTGTGAAAGTGACATTTAGGCACGGAGTTGGAAAACCTTGTCTGAACCCCTCCATCCTTCCTGTAGCTGCTCAGACTCTGCTTCTCTGCCCCCAGCCAAGCTTATAGGCCTGCAGAGTGTCTAGTTTTGAAGATACAGACTCTGCTAAGCAAAAGTGAACAGGGCCAAACTGGGCTTATTTCGCTGTGAAAGTGACATTTAGGCACGGAGTTGGAAAACCTTGTCTGAACCCCTCCATCCTTCCTGTAGCTGCTCAGACTCTGCTTCTCTGCCCCCAGCCAAGCTTATAGGCCTGCAGAGTGTCTAGTTTTGAAGATACAGACTCTGCTAAGCAAAAGTGAACAGGGCCAAACTGGGCTTATTTCGCTGTGAAAGTGACATTTAGGCACGGAGTTGGAAAACCTTGTCTGAACCCCTCCATCCTTCCTGTAGCTGCTCAGACTCTGCTTCTCTGCCCCCAGCCAAGCTTATAGGCCTGCAGAGTGTCTAGTTTTGAAGATACAGACTCTGCTAAGCAAAAGTGAACAGGGCCAAACTGGGCTTATTTCGCTGTGAAAGTGACATTTAGGCACGGAGTTGGAAAACCTTGTCTGAACCCCTCCATCCTTCCTGTAGCTGCTCAGACTCTGCTTCTCTGCCCCCAGCCAAGCTTATAGGCCTGCAGAGTGTCTAGTTTTGAAGATACAGACTCTGCTAAGCAAAAGTGAACAGGGCCAAACTGGGCTTATTTCGCTGTGAAAGTGACATTTAGGCACGGAGTTGGAAAACCTTGTCTGAACCCCTCCATCCTTCCTGTAGCTGCTCAGACTCTGCTTCTCTGCCCCCAGCCAAGCTTATAGGCCTGCAGAGTGTCTAGTTTTGAAGATACAGACTCTGCTAAGCAAAAGTGAACAGGGCCAAACTGGGCTTATTTCGCTGTGAAAGTGACATTTAGGCACGGAGTTGGAAAACCTTGTCTGAACCCCTCCATCCTTCCTGTAGCTGCTCAGACTCTGCTTCTCTGCCCCCAGCCAAGCTTATAGGCCTGCAGAGTGTCTAGTTTTGAAGATACAGACTCTGCTAAGCAAAAGTGAACAGGGCCAAACTGGGCTTATTTCGCTGTGAAAGTGACATTTAGGCACGGAGTTGGAAAACCTTGTCTGAACCCCTCCATCCTTCCTGTAGCTGCTCAGACTCTGCTTCTCTGCCCCCAGCCAAGCTTATAGGCCTGCAGAGTGTCTAGTTTTGAAGATACAGACTCTGCTAAGCAAAAGTGAACAGGGCCAAACTGGGCTTATTTCGCTGTGAAAGTGACATTTAGGCACGGAGTTGGAAAACCTTGTCTGAACCCCTCCATCCTTCCTGTAGCAGCTGAGATTGGGCTTCTCTGCCCCCAGTCAAGCTTATAGGCCTGCAGAGTGTCTAGTTTTGAAGATACAGACTCTGCTAAGCAAAAGTGAACAGGGCCAAACTGGGCTTATTTCGCTGTGAAAGTGACATTTAGGCACGGAGTTGGAAAACCTTGTCTGAACCCCTCCATCCTTCCTGTAGCAGCTGAGATTGGGCTTCTCTGCCCCCAGCCAAGCTTATAGGCCTGCAGAGTGTCTAGTTTTGAAGATACAGACTCTGCTAAGCAAAAGTGAACAGGGCCAAACTGGGCTTATTTCGCTGTGAAAGTGACATTTAGGCACGGAGTTGGAAAACCTTGTCTGAACCCCTCCATCCTTCCTGTAGCTGCTCAGAGTGGGCTTCTCTGCCCCCAGCCAAGCTTATAGGCCTGCAGAGTGTCTAGTTTTGAAGATACAGACTCTGCTAAGCAAAAGTGAACAGGGCCAAACTGGGCTTATTTCGCTGTGAAAGTGACATTTAGGCACGGAGTTGGAAAACCTTGTCTGAACCCCTCCATCCTTCCTGTAGCTGCTCAGAGTGGGCTTCTCTGCCCCCAGCCAAGCTTATAGGCCTGCAGAGTGTCTAGTTTTGAAGATACAGACTCTGCTAAGCAAAAGTGAACAGGGCCAAACTGGGCTTATTTCGCTGTGAAAGTGACATTTAGGCACGGAGTTGGAAATCCTTGTCTGAACCCCTCCATCCTTCCTGTAGCTGCTCAGAGTGGGCTTCTCTGCCCCCAGCCAAGCTTATAGGCCTGCAGAGTGTCTAGTTTTGAAGATACAGACTCTGCTAAGCAAAAGTGAACAGGGCCAAACTGGGCTTATTTCGCTGTGAAAGTGACATTTAGGCACGGAGTTGGAAAACCTTGTCTGAACCCCTCCATCCTTCCTGTAGCAGCTGAGATTGGGCTTCTCTGCCCCCAGCCAAGCTTATAGGCCTGCAGAGTGTCTAGTTTTGAAGATACAGACTCTGCTAAGCAAAAGTGAACAGGGCCAAACTGGGCTTATTTCGCTGTGAAAGTGACATTTAGGCACGGAGTTGGAAAACCTTGTCTGAACCCCTCCATCCTTCCTGTAGCTGCTCAGAGTGGGCTTCTCTGCCCCCAGCCAAGCTTATAGGCCTGCAGAGTGTCTAGTTTTGAAGATACAGACTCTGCTAAGCAAAAGTGAACAGGGCCAAACTGGGCTTATTTCGCTGTGAAAGTGACATTTAGGCACGGAGTTGGAAAACCTTGTCTGAACCCCTCCATCCTTCCTGTAGCTGCTCAGAGTGGGCTTCTCTGCCCCCAGCCAAGCTTATAGGCCTGCAGAGTGTCTAGTTTTGAAGATACAGACTCTGCTAAGCAAAAGTGAACAGGGCCAAACTGGGCTTATTTCGCTGTGAAAGTGACATTTAGGCACGGAGTTGGAAAACCTTGTCTGAACCCCTCCATCCTTCCTGTAGCTGCTCAGAGTGGGCTTCTCTGCCCCCAGCCAAGCTTATAGGCCTGCAGAGTGTCTAGTTTTGAAGATACAGACTCTGCTAAGCAAAAGTGAACAGGGCCAAACTGGGCTTATTTCGCTGTGAAAGTGACATTTAGGCACGGAGTTGGAAAACCTTGTCTGAACCCCTCCATCCTTCCTGTAGCAGCTGAGATTGGGCTGAGATTGGGATTGGGCTGAGATTGGGCTTCTCTGAAAGTGACATTTAGGCACGGAGTTGGAAAACCTTGTCTGAACCCCTCCATCCTTCCTGTAGCAGCTGAGATTGGGCTGAGATTGAGATTGGGCTGAGATTGGGCTTCTCTGAAAGTGACATTTAGGCACGGAGTTGGAAAACCTTGTCTGAACCCCTCCATCCTTCCTGTAGCTGCTCAGAGTGGGCTTCTCTGCCCCCAGCCAAGCTTATAGGCCTGCAGAGTGTCTAGTTTTGAAGATACAGACTCTGCTAAGCAAAAGTGAACAGGGCCAAACTGGGCTTATTTCGCTGTGAAAGTGACATTTAGGCACGGAGTTGGAAAACCTTGTCTGAACCCCTCCATCCTTCCTGTAGCTGCTCAGACTCTGCTTCTCTGCCCCCAGCCAAGCTTATAGGCCTGCAGAGTGTCTAGTTTTGAAGATACAGACTCTGCTAAGCAAAAGTGAACAGGGCCAAACTGGGCTTATTTCGCTGTGAAAGTGACATTTAGGCACGGAGTTGGAAAACCTTGTCTGAACCCCTCCATCCTTCCTGTAGCTGCTCAGACTCTGCTTCTCTGCCCCCAGCCAAGCTTATAGGCCTGCAGAGTGTCTAGTTTTGAAGATACAGACTCTGCTAAGCAAAAGTGAACAGGGCCAAACTGGGCTTATTTCGCTGTGAAAGTGACATTTAGGCACGGAGTTGGAAAACCTTGTCTGAACCCCTCCATCCTTCCTGTAGCTGCTCAGACTCTGCTTCTCTGCCCCCAGCCAAGCTTATAGGCCTGCAGAGTGTCTAGTTTTGAAGATACAGACTCTGCTAAGCAAAAGTGAACAGGGCCAAACTGGGCTTATTTCGCTGTGAAAGTGACATTTAGGCACGGAGTTGGAAAACCTTGTCTGAACCCCTCCATCCTTCCTGTAGCAGCTGAGATTGGGCTTCTCTGCCCCCAGCCAAGCTTATAGGCCTGCAGAGTGTCTAGTTTTGAAGATACAGACTCTGCTAAGCAAAAGTGAACAGGGCCAAACTGGGCTTATTTCGCTGTGAAAGTGACATTTAGGCACGGAGTTGGAAAACCTTGTCTGAACCCCTCCATCCTTCCTGTAGCAGCTGAGATTGGGCTTCTCTGCCCCCAGCCAAGCTTATAGGCCTGCAGAGTGTCTAGTTTTGAAGATACAGACTCTGCTAAGCAAAAGTGAACAGGGCCAAACTGGGCTTATTTCGCTGTGAAAGTGACATTTAGGCACGGAGTTGGAAAACCTTGTCTGAACCCCTCCATCCTTCCTGTAGCTGCTCAGACTCTGCTTCTCTGCCCCCAGCCAAGCTTATAGGCCTGCAGAGTGTCTAGTTTTGAAGATACAGACTCTGCTAAGCAAAAGTGAACAGGGCCAAACTGGGCTTATTTCGCTGTGAAAGTGACATTTAGGCACGGAGTTGGAAAACCTTGTCTGAACCCCTCCATCCTTCCTGTAGCTGCTCAGACTCTGCTTCTCTGCCCCCAGCCAAGCTTATAGGCCTGCAGAGTGTCTAGTTTTGAAGATACAGACTCTGCTAAGCAAAAGTGAACAGGGCCAAACTGGGCTTATTTCGCTGTGAAAGTGACATTTAGGCACGGAGTTGGAAAACCTTGTCTGAACCCCTCCATCCTTCCTGTAGCTGCTCAGACTCTGCTTCTCTGCCCCCAGCCAAGCTTATAGGCCTGCAGAGTGTCTAGTTTTGAAGATACAGACTCTGCTAAGCAAAAGTGAACAGGGCCAAACTGGGCTTATTTCGCTGTGAAAGTGACATTTAGGCACGGAGTTGGAAAACCTTGTCTGAACCCCTCCATCCTTCCTGTAGCTGCTCAGACTCTGCTTCTCTGCCCCCAGCCAAGCTTATAGGCCTGCAGAGTGTCTAGTTTTGAAGATACAGACTCTGCTAAGCAAAAGTGAACAGGGCCAAACTGGGCTTATTTCGCTGTGAAAGTGACATTTAGGCACGGAGTTGGAAAACCTTGTCTGAACCCCTCCATCCTTCCTGTAGCAGCTGAGATTGGGCTTCTCTGCCCCCAGCCAAGCTTATAGGCCTGCAGAGTGTCTAGTTTTGAAGATACAGACTCTGCTAAGCAAAAGTGAACAGGGCCAAACTGGGCTTATTTCGCTGTGAAAGTGACATTTAGGCACGGAGTTGGAAAACCTTGTCTGAACCCCTCCATCCTTCCTGTAGCAGCTGAGATTGGGCTTCTCTGCCCCCAGCCAAGCTTATAGGCCTGCAGAGTGTCTAGTTTTGAAGATACAGACTCTGCTAAGCAAAAGTGAACAGGGCCAAACTGGGCTTATTTCGCTGTGAAAGTGACATTTAGGCACGGAGTTGGAAAACCTTGTCTGAACCCCTCCATCCTTCCTGTAGCTGCTCAGAGTGGGCTTCTCTGCCCCCAGCCAAGCTTATAGGCCTGCAGAGTGTCTAGTTTTGAAGATACAGACTCTGCTAAGCAAAAGTGAACAGGGCCAAACTGGGCTTATTTCGCTGTGAAAGTGACATTTAGGCACGGAGTTGGAAAACCTTGTCTGAACCCCTCCATCCTTCCTGTAGCAGCTGAGATTGGGCTGAGATTGGGATTGGGCTGAGATTGGGCTTCTCTGAAAGTGACATTTAGGCACGGAGTTGGAAAACCTTGTCTGAACCCCTCCATCCTTCCTGTAGCAGCTGAGATTGGGCTGAGATTGAGATTGGGCTGAGATTGGGCTTCTCTGAAAGTGACATTTAGGCACGGAGTTGGAAAACCTTGTCTGAACCCCTCCATCCTTCCTGTAGCTGCTCAGAGTGGGCTTCTCTGCCCCCAGCCAAGCTTATAGGCCTGCAGAGTGTCTAGTTTTGAAGATACAGACTCTGCTAAGCAAAAGTGAACAGGGCCAAACTGGGCTTATTTCGCTGTGAAAGTGACATTTAGGCACGGAGTTGGAAAACCTTGTCTGAACCCCTCCATCCTTCCTGTAGCTGCTCAGACTCTGCTTCTCTGCCCCCAGCCAAGCTTATAGGCCTGCAGAGTGTCTAGTTTTGAAGATACAGACTCTGCTAAGCAAAAGTGAACAGGGCCAAACTGGGCTTATTTCGCTGTGAAAGTGACATTTAGGCACGGAGTTGGAAAACCTTGTCTGAACCCCTCCATCCTTCCTGTAGCTGCTCAGACTCTGCTTCTCTGCCCCCAGCCAAGCTTATAGGCCTGCAGAGTGTCTAGTTTTGAAGATACAGACTCTGCTAAGCATAAGTGTACAGGGCCAAACTGGGCTTATTTCGCTGTGAAAGTGACATTTAGGCACGGAGTTGGAAAACCTTGTCTGAACCCCTCCATCCTTCCTGTAGCAGCTGAGATTGGGCTTCTCTGCCCCCAGCCAAGCTTATAGGCCTGCAGAGTGTCTAGTTTTGAAGATACAGACTCTGCTAAGCAAAAGTGAACAGGGCCAAACTGGGCTTATTTCGCTGTGAAAGTGACATTTAGGCACGGAGTTGGAAAACCTTGTCTGAACCCCTCCATCCTTCCTGTAGCAGCTGAGATTGGGCTTCTCTGCCCCCAGCCAAGCTTATAGGCCTGCAGAGTGTCTAGTTTTGAAGATACAGACTCTGCTAAGCAAAAGTGAACAGGGCCAAACTGGGCTTATTTCGCTGTGAAAGTGACATTTAGGCACGGAGTTGGAAAACCTTGTCTGAACCCCTCCATCCTTCCTGTAGCTGCTCAGAGTGGGCTTCTCTGCCCCCAGCCAAGCTTATAGGCCTGCAGAGTGTCTAGTTTTGAAGATACAGACTCTGCTAAGCAAAAGTGAACAGGGCCAAACTGGGCTTATTTCGCTGTGAAAGTGACATTTAGGCACGGAGTTGGAAAACCTTGTCTGAACCCCTCCATCCTTCCTGTAGCTGCTCAGAGTGGGCTTCTCTGCCCCCAGCCAAGCTTATAGGCCTGCAGAGTGTCTAGTTTTGAAGATACAGACTCTGCTAAGCAAAAGTGAACAGGGCCAAACTGGGCTTATTTCGCTGTGAAAGTGACATTTAGGCACGGAGTTGGAAATCCTTGTCTGAACCCCTCCATCCTTCCTGTAGCTGCTCAGAGTGGGCTTCTCTGCCCCCAGCCAAGCTTATAGGCCTGCAGAGTGTCTAGTTTTGAAGATACAGACTCTGCTAAGCAAAAGTGAACAGGGCCAAACTGGGCTTATTTCGCTGTGAAAGTGACATTTAGGCACGGAGTTGGAAAACCTTGTCTGAACCCCTCCATCCTTCCTGTAGCTGCTCAGAGTGGGCTTCTCTGCCCCCAGCCAAGCTTATAGGCCTGCAGAGTGTCTAGTTTTGAAGATACAGACTCTGCTAAGCAAAAGTGAACAGGGCCAAACTGGGCTTATTTCGCTGTGAAAGTGACATTTAGGCACGGAGTTGGAAAACCTTGTCTGAACCCCTCCATCCTTCCTGTAGCAGCTGAGATTGGGCTGAGATTGAGATTGGGCTGAGATTGGGCTTCTCTGAAAGTGACATTTAGGCACGGAGTTGGAAAACCTTGTCTGAACCCCTCCATCCTTCCTGTAGCTGCTCAGAGTGGGCTTCTCTGCCCCCAGCCAAGCTTATAGGCCTGCAGAGTGTCTAGTTTTGAAGATACAGACTCTGCTAAGCAAAAGTGAACAGGGCCAAACTGGGCTTATTTCGCTGTGAAAGTGACATTTAGGCACGGAGTTGGAAAACCTTGTCTGAACCCCTCCATCCTTCCTGTAGCTGCTCAGACTCTGCTTCTCTGCCCCCAGCCAAGCTTATAGGCCTGCAGAGTGTCTAGTTTTGAAGATACAGACTCTGCTAAGCAAAAGTGAACAGGGCCAAACTGGGCTTATTTCGCTGTGAAAGTGACATTTAGGCACGGAGTTGGAAAACCTTGTCTGAACCTCTCCATCCTTCCTGTAGCTGCTCAGACTCTGCTTCTCTGCCCCCAGCCAAGCTTATAGGCCTGCAGAGTGTCTAGTTTTGAAGATACAGACTCTGCTAAGCAAAAGTGAACAGGGCCAAACTGGGCTTATTTCGCTGTGAAAGTGACATTTAGGCACGGAGTTGGAAAACCTTGTCTGAACCCCTCCATCCTTCCTGTAGCTGCTCAGACTCTGCTTCTCTGCCCCCAGCCAAGCTTATAGGCCTGCAGAGTGTCTAGTTTTGAAGATACAGACTCTGCTAAGCAAAAGTGAACAGGGCCAAACTGGGCTTATTTCGCTGTGAAAGTGACATTTAGGCACGGAGTTGGAAAACCTTGTCTGAACCCCTCCATCCTTCCTGTAGCAGCTGAGATTGGGCTTCTCTGCCCCCAGCCAAGCTTATAGGCCTGCAGAGTGTCTAGTTTTGAAGATACAGACTCTGCTAAGCAAAAGTGAACAGGGCCAAACTGGGCTTATTTCGCTGTGAAAGTGACATTTAGGCACGGAGTTGGAAAACCTTGTCTGAACCCCTCCATCCTTCCTGTAGCAGCTGAGATTGGGCTTCTCTGCCCCCAGCCAAGCTTATAGGCCTGCAGAGTGTCTAGTTTTGAAGATACAGACTCTGCTAAGCAAAAGTGAACAGGGCCAAACTGGGCTTATTTCGCTGTGAAAGTGACATTTAGGCACGGAGTTGGAAAACCTTGTCTGAACCCCTCCATCCTTCCTGTAGCTGCTCAGAGTGGGCTTCTCTGCCCCCAGCCAAGCTTATAGGCCTGCAGAGTGTCTAGTTTTGAAGATACAGACTCTGCTAAGCAAAAGTGAACAGGGCCAAACTGGGCTTATTTCGCTGTGAAAGTGACATTTAGGCACGGAGTTGGAAAACCTTGTCTGAACCCCTCCATCCTTCCTGTAGCTGCTCAGAGTGGGCTTCTCTGCCCCCAGCCAAGCTTATAGGCCTGCAGAGTGTCTAGTTTTGAAGATACAGACTCTGCTAAGCAAAAGTGAACAGGGCCAAACTGGGCTTATTTCGCTGTGAAAGTGACATTTAGGCACGGAGTTGGAAATCCTTGTCTGAACCCCTCCATCCTTCCTGTAGCTGCTCAGAGTGGGCTTCTCTGCCCCCAGCCAAGCTTATAGGCCTGCAGAGTGTCTAGTTTTGAAGATACAGACTCTGCTAAGCAAAAGTGAACAGGGCCAAACTGGGCTTATTTCGCTGTGAAAGTGACATTTAGGCACGGAGTTGGAAAACCTTGTCTGAACCCCTCCATCCTTCCTGTAGCAGCTGAGATTGGGCTTCTCTGCCCCCAGCCAAGCTTATAGGCCTGCAGAGTGTCTAGTTTTGAAGATACAGACTCTGCTAAGCAAAAGTGAACAGGGCCAAACTGGGCTTATTTCGCTGTGAAAGTGACATTTAGGCACGGAGTTGGAAAACCTTGTCTGAACCCCTCCATCCTTCCTGTAGCAGCTGAGATTGGGCTGAGATTGGGATTGGGCTGAGATTGGGCTTCTCTGAAAGTGACATTTAGGCACGGAGTTGGAAAACCTTGTCTGAACCCCTCCATCCTTCCTGTAGCAGCTGAGATTGGGCTGAGATTGAGATTGGGCTGAGATTGGGCTTCTCTGAAAGTGACATTTAGGCACGGAGTTGGAAAACCTTGTCTGAACCCCTCCATCCTTCCTGTAGCTGCTCAGAGTGGGCTTCTCTGCCCCCAGCCAAGCTTATAGGCCTGCAGAGTGTCTAGTTTTGAAGATACAGACTCTGCTAAGCAAAAGTGAACAGGGCCAAACTGGGCTTATTTCGCTGTGAAAGTGACATTTAGGCACGGAGTTGGAAAACCTTGTCTGAACCCCTCCATCCTTCCTGTAGCTGCTCAGACTCTGCTTCTCTGCCCCCAGCCAAGCTTATAGGCCTGCAGAGTGTCTAGTTTTGAAGATACAGACTCTGCTAAGCAAAAGTGAACAGGGCCAAACTGGGCTTATTTCGCTGTGAAAGTGACATTTAGGCACGGAGTTGGAAAACCTTGTCTGAACCCCTCCATCCTTCCTGTAGCTGCTCAGACTCTGCTTCTCTGCCCCCAGCCAAGCTTATAGGCCTGCAGAGTGTCTAGTTTTGAAGATACAGACTCTGCTAAGCAAAAGTGAACAGGGCCAAACTGGGCTTATTTCGCTGTGAAAGTGACATTTAGGCACGGAGTTGGAAAACCTTGTCTGAACCCCTCCATCCTTCCTGTAGCTGCTCAGACTCTGCTTCTCTGCCCCCAGCCAAGCTTATAGGCCTGCAGAGTGTCTAGTTTTGAAGATACAGACTCTGCTAAGCAAAAGTGAACAGGGCCAAACTGGGCTTATTTCGCTGTGAAAGTGACATTTAGGCACGGAGTTGGAAAACCTTGTCTGAACCCCTCCATCCTTCCTGTAGCTGCTCAGACTCTGCTTCTCTGCCCCCAGCCAAGCTTATAGGCCTGCAGAGTGTCTAGTTTTGAAGATACAGACTCTGCTAAGCAAAAGTGAACAGGGCCAAACTGGGCTTATTTCGCTGTGAAAGTGACATTTAGGCACGGAGTTGGAAAACCTTGTCTGAACCCCTCCATCCTTCCTGTAGCTGCTCAGACTCTGCTTCTCTGCCCCCAGCCAAGCTTATAGGCCTGCAGAGTGTCTAGTTTTGAAGATACAGACTCTGCTAAGCAAAAGTGAACAGGGCCAAACTGGGCTTATTTCGCTGTGAAAGTGACATTTAGGCACGGAGTTGGAAAACCTTGTCTGAACCCCTCCATCCTTCCTGTAGCTGCTCAGACTCTGCTTCTCTGCCCCCAGCCAAGCTTATAGGCCTGCAGAGTGTCTAGTTTTGAAGATACAGACTCTGCTAAGCAAAAGTGAACAGGGCCAAACTGGGCTTATTTCGCTGTGAAAGTGACATTTAGGCACGGAGTTGGAAAACCTTGTCTGAACCCCTCCATCCTTCCTGTAGCTGCTCAGACTCTGCTTCTCTGCCCCCAGCCAAGCTTATAGGCCTGCAGAGTGTCTAGTTTTGAAGATACAGACTCTGCTAAGCAAAAGTGAACAGGGCCAAACTGGGCTTATTTCGCTGTGAAAGTGACATTTAGGCACGGAGTTGGAAAACCTTGTCTGAACCCCTCCATCCTTCCTGTAGCTGCTCAGACTCTGCTTCTCTGCCCCCAGCCAAGCTTATAGGCCTGCAGAGTGTCTAGTTTTGAAGATACAGACTCTGCTAAGCAAAAGTGAACAGGGCCAAACTGGGCTTATTTCGCTGTGAAAGTGACATTTAGGCACGGAGTTGGAAAACCTTGTCTGAACCCCTCCATCCTTCCTGTAGCTGCTCAGACTCTGCTTCTCTGCCCCCAGCCAAGCTTATAGGCCTGCAGAGTGTCTAGTTTTGAAGATACAGACTCTGCTAAGCAAAAGTGAACAGGGCCAAACTGGGCTTATTTCGCTGTGAAAGTGACATTTAGGCACGGAGTTGGAAAACCTTGTCTGAACCCCTCCATCCTTCCTGTAGCTGCTCAGACTCTGCTTCTCTGCCCCCAGCCAAGCTTATAGGCCTGCAGAGTGTCTAGTTTTGAAGATACAGACTCTGCTAAGCAAAAGTGAACAGGGCCAAACTGGGCTTATTTCGCTGTGAAAGTGACATTTAGGCACGGAGTTGGAAAACCTTGTCTGAACCCCTCCATCCTTCCTGTAGCTGCTCAGACTCTGCTTCTCTGCCCCCAGCCAAGCTTATAGGCCTGCAGAGTGTCTAGTTTTGAAGATACAGACTCTGCTAAGCAAAAGTGAACAGGGCCAAACTGGGCTTATTTCGCTGTGAAAGTGACATTTAGGCACGGAGTTGGAAAACCTTGTCTGAACCCCTCCATCCTTCCTGTAGCTGCTCAGACTCTGCTTCTCTGCCCCCAGCCAAGCTTATAGGCCTGCAGAGTGTCTAGTTTTGAAGATACAGACTCTGCTAAGCAAAAGTGAACAGGGCCAAACTGGGCTTATTTCGCTGTGAAAGTGACATTTAGGCACGGAGTTGGAAAACCTTGTCTGAACCCCTCCATCCTTCCTGTAGCTGCTCAGACTCTGCTTCTCTGCCCCCAGCCAAGCTTATAGGCCTGCAGAGTGTCTAGTTTTGAAGATACAGACTCTGCTAAGCAAAAGTGAACAGGGCCAAACTGGGCTTATTTCGCTGTGAAAGTGACATTTAGGCACGGAGTTGGAAAACCTTGTCTGAACCCCTCCATCCTTCCTGTAGCTGCTCAGACTCTGCTTCTCTGCCCCCAGCCAAGCTTATAGGCCTGCAGAGTGTCTAGTTTTGAAGATACAGACTCTGCTAAGCAAAAGTGAACAGGGCCAAACTGGGCTTATTTCGCTGTGAAAGTGACATTTAGGCACGGAGTTGGAAAACCTTGTCTGAACCCCTCCATCCTTCCTGTAGCTGCTCAGACTCTGCTTCTCTGCCCCCAGCCAAGCTTATAGGCCTGCAGAGTGTCTAGTTTTGAAGATACAGACTCTGCTAAGCAAAAGTGAACAGGGCCAAACTGGGCTTATTTCGCTGTGAAAGTGACATTTAGGCACGGAGTTGGAAAACCTTGTCTGAACCCCTCCATCCTTCCTGTAGCTGCTCAGACTCTGCTTCTCTGCCCCCAGCCAAGCTTATAGGCCTGCAGAGTGTCTAGTTTTGAAGATACAGACTCTGCTAAGCAAAAGTGAACAGGGCCAAACTGGGCTTATTTCGCTGTGAAAGTGACATTTAGGCACGGAGTTGGAAAACCTTGTCTGAACCCCTCCATCCTTCCTGTAGCTGCTCAGACTCTGCTTCTCTGCCCCCAGCCAAGCTTATAGGCCTGCAGAGTGTCTAGTTTTGAAGATACAGACTCTGCTAAGCAAAAGTGAACAGGGCCAAACTGGGCTTATTTCGCTGTGAAAGTGACATTTAGGCACGGAGTTGGAAAACCTTGTCTGAACCCCTCCATCCTTCCTGTAGCTGCTCAGACTCTGCTTCTCTGCCCCCAGCCAAGCTTATAGGCCTGCAGAGTGTCTAGTTTTGAAGATACAGACTCTGCTAAGCAAAAGTGAACAGGGCCAAACTGGGCTTATTTCGCTGTGAAAGTGACATTTAGGCACGGAGTTGGAAAACCTTGTCTGAACCCCTCCATCCTTCCTGTAGCTGCTCAGACTCTGCTTCTCTGCCCCCAGCCAAGCTTATAGGCCTGCAGAGTGTCTAGTTTTGAAGATACAGACTCTGCTAAGCAAAAGTGAACAGGGCCAAACTGGGCTTATTTCGCTGTGAAAGTGACATTTAGGCACGGAGTTGGAAAACCTTGTCTGAACCCCTCCATCCTTCCTGTAGCTGCTCAGACTCTGCTTCTCTGCCCCCAGCCAAGCTTATAGGCCTGCAGAGTGTCTAGTTTTGAAGATACAGACTCTGCTAAGCAAAAGTGAACAGGGCCAAACTGGGCTTATTTCGCTGTGAAAGTGACATTTAGGCACGGAGTTGGAAAACCTTGTCTGAACCCCTCCATCCTTCCTGTAGCTGCTCAGACTCTGCTTCTCTGCCCCCAGCCAAGCTTATAGGCCTGCAGAGTGTCTAGTTTTGAAGATACAGACTCTGCTAAGCAAAAGTGAACAGGGCCAAACTGGGCTTATTTCGCTGTGAAAGTGACATTTAGGCACGGAGTTGGAAAACCTTGTCTGAACCCCTCCATCCTTCCTGTAGCTGCTCAGACTCTGCTTCTCTGCCCCCAGCCAAGCTTATAGGCCTGCAGAGTGTCTAGTTTTGAAGATACAGACTCTGCTAAGCAAAAGTGAACAGGGCCAAACTGGGCTTATTTCGCTGTGAAAGTGACATTTAGGCACGGAGTTGGAAAACCTTGTCTGAACCCCTCCATCCTTCCTGTAGCTGCTCAGACTCTGCTTCTCTGCCCCCAGCCAAGCTTATAGGCCTGCAGAGTGTCTAGTTTTGAAGATACAGACTCTGCTAAGCAAAAGTGAACAGGGCCAAACTGGGCTTATTTCGCTGTGAAAGTGACATTTAGGCACGGAGTTGGAAAACCTTGTCTGAACCCCTCCATCCTTCCTGTAGCTGCTCAGACTCTGCTTCTCTGCCCCCAGCCAAGCTTATAGGCCTGCAGAGTGTCTAGTTTTGAAGATACAGACTCTGCTAAGCAAAAGTGAACAGGGCCAAACTGGGCTTATTTCGCTGTGAAAGTGACATTTAGGCACGGAGTTGGAAAACCTTGTCTGAACCCCTCCATCCTTCCTGTAGCTGCTCAGACTCTGCTTCTCTGCCCCCAGCCAAGCTTATAGGCCTGCAGAGTGTCTAGTTTTGAAGATACAGACTCTGCTAAGCAAAAGTGAACAGGGCCAAACTGGGCTTATTTCGCTGTGAAAGTGACATTTAGGCACGGAGTTGGAAAACCTTGTCTGAACCCCTCCATCCTTCCTGTAGCTGCTCAGACTCTGCTTCTCTGCCCCCAGCCAAGCTTATAGGCCTGCAGAGTGTCTAGTTTTGAAGATACAGACTCTGCTAAGCAAAAGTGAACAGGGCCAAACTGGGCTTATTTCGCTGTGAAAGTGACATTTAGGCACGGAGTTGGAAAACCTTGTCTGAACCCCTCCATCCTTCCTGTAGCTGCTCAGACTCTGCTTCTCTGCCCCCAGCCAAGCTTATAGGCCTGCAGAGTGTCTAGTTTTGAAGATACAGACTCTGCTAAGCAAAAGTGAACAGGGCCAAACTGGGCTTATTTCGCTGTGAAAGTGACATTTAGGCACGGAGTTGGAAAACCTTGTCTGAACCCCTCCATCCTTCCTGTAGCTGCTCAGACTCTGCTTCTCTGCCCCCAGCCAAGCTTATAGGCCTGCAGAGTGTCTAGTTTTGAAGATACAGACTCTGCTAAGCAAAAGTGAACAGGGCCAAACTGGGCTTATTTCGCTGTGAAAGTGACATTTAGGCACGGAGTTGGAAAACCTTGTCTGAACCCCTCCATCCTTCCTGTAGCTGCTCAGACTCTGCTTCTCTGCCCCCAGCCAAGCTTATAGGCCTGCAGAGTGTCTAGTTTTGAAGATACAGACTCTGCTAAGCAAAAGTGAACAGGGCCAAACTGGGCTTATTTCGCTGTGAAAGTGACATTTAGGCACGGAGTTGGAAAACCTTGTCTGAACCCCTCCATCCTTCCTGTAGCTGCTCAGACTCTGCTTCTCTGCCCCCAGCCAAGCTTATAGGCCTGCAGAGTGTCTAGTTTTGAAGATACAGACTCTGCTAAGCAAAAGTGAACAGGGCCAAACTGGGCTTATTTCGCTGTGAAAGTGACATTTAGGCACGGAGTTGGAAAACCTTGTCTGAACCCCTCCATCCTTCCTGTAGCTGCTCAGACTCTGCTTCTCTGCCCCCAGCCAAGCTTATAGGCCTGCAGAGTGTCTAGTTTTGAAGATACAGACTCTGCTAAGCAAAAGTGAACAGGGCCAAACTGGGCTTATTTCGCTGTGAAAGTGACATTTAGGCACGGAGTTGGAAAACCTTGTCTGAACCCCTCCATCCTTCCTGTAGCTGCTCAGACTCTGCTTCTCTGCCCCCAGCCAAGCTTATAGGCCTGCAGAGTGTCTAGTTTTGAAGATACAGACTCTGCTAAGCAAAAGTGAACAGGGCCAAACTGGGCTTATTTCGCTGTGAAAGTGACATTTAGGCACGGAGTTGGAAAACCTTGTCTGAACCCCTCCATCCTTCCTGTAGCTGCTCAGACTCTGCTTCTCTGCCCCCAGCCAAGCTTATAGGCCTGCAGAGTGTCTAGTTTTGAAGATACAGACTCTGCTAAGCAAAAGTGAACAGGGCCAAACTGGGCTTATTTCGCTGTGAAAGTGACATTTAGGCACGGAGTTGGAAAACCTTGTCTGAACCCCTCCATCCTTCCTGTAGCTGCTCAGACTCTGCTTCTCTGCCCCCAGCCAAGCTTATAGGCCTGCAGAGTGTCTAGTTTTGAAGATACAGACTCTGCTAAGCAAAAGTGAACAGGGCCAAACTGGGCTTATTTCGCTGTGAAAGTGACATTTAGGC
The DNA here is from genome assembly GCF_951216825.1 of Electrona antarctica. Lineage (NCBI taxonomy): Eukaryota > Metazoa > Chordata > Actinopteri > Myctophiformes > Myctophidae > Electrona > Electrona antarctica. The sequence goes on along the minus strand of NW_027638484.1, from coordinate 50,257 downwards.
ACGGAGTTGGAAAACCTTGTCTGAACCCCTCCATCCTTCCTGTAGCTGCTCAGACTCTGCTTCTCTGCCCCCAGCCAAGCTTATAGGCCTGCAGAGTGTCTAGTTTTGAAGATACAGACTCTGCTAAGCAAAAGTGAACAGGGCCAAACTGGGCTTATTTCGCTGTGAAAGTGACATTTAGGCACGGAGTTGGAAAACCTTGTCTGAACCCCTCCATCCTTCCTGTAGCTGCTCAGACTCTGCTTCTCTGCCCCCAGCCAAGCTTATAGGCCTGCAGAGTGTCTAGTTTTGAAGATACAGACTCTGCTAAGCAAAAGTGAACAGGGCCAAACTGGGCTTATTTCGCTGTGAAAGTGACATTTAGGCACGGAGTTGGAAAACCTTGTCTGAACCCCTCCATCCTTCCTGTAGCTGCTCAGACTCTGCTTCTCTGCCCCCAGCCAAGCTTATAGGCCTGCAGAGTGTCTAGTTTTGAAGATACAGACTCTGCTAAGCAAAAGTGAACAGGGCCAAACTGGGCTTATTTCGCTGTGAAAGTGACATTTAGGCACGGAGTTGGAAAACCTTGTCTGAACCCCTCCATCCTTCCTGTAGCTGCTCAGACTCTGCTTCTCTGCCCCCAGCCAAGCTTATAGGCCTGCAGAGTGTCTAGTTTTGAAGATACAGACTCTGCTAAGCAAAAGTGAACAGGGCCAAACTGGGCTTATTTCGCTGTGAAAGTGACATTTAGGCACGGAGTTGGAAAACCTTGTCTGAACCCCTCCATCCTTCCTGTAGCTGCTCAGACTCTGCTTCTCTGCCCCCAGCCAAGCTTATAGGCCTGCAGAGTGTCTAGTTTTGAAGATACAGACTCTGCTAAGCAAAAGTGAACAGGGCCAAACTGGGCTTATTTCGCTGTGAAAGTGACATTTAGGCACGGAGTTGGAAAACCTTGTCTGAACCCCTCCATCCTTCCTGTAGCTGCTCAGACTCTGCTTCTCTGCCCCCAGCCAAGCTTATAGGCCTGCAGAGTGTCTAGTTTTGAAGATACAGACTCTGCTAAGCAAAAGTGAACAGGGCCAAACTGGGCTTATTTCGCTGTGAAAGTGACATTTAGGCACGGAGTTGGAAAACCTTGTCTGAACCCCTCCATCCTTCCTGTAGCTGCTCAGACTCTGCTTCTCTGCCCCCAGCCAAGCTTATAGGCCTGCAGAGTGTCTAGTTTTGAAGATACAGACTCTGCTAAGCAAAAGTGAACAGGGCCAAACTGGGCTTATTTCGCTGTGAAAGTGACATTTAGGCACGGAGTTGGAAAACCTTGTCTGAACCCCTCCATCCTTCCTGTAGCTGCTCAGACTCTGCTTCTCTGCCCCCAGCCAAGCTTATAGGCCTGCAGAGTGTCTAGTTTTGAAGATACAGACTCTGCTAAGCAAAAGTGAACAGGGCCAAACTGGGCTTATTTCGCTGTGAAAGTGACATTTAGGCACGGAGTTGGAAAACCTTGTCTGAACCCCTCCATCCTTCCTGTAGCTGCTCAGACTCTGCTTCTCTGCCCCCAGCCAAGCTTATAGGCCTGCAGAGTGTCTAGTTTTGAAGATACAGACTCTGCTAAGCAAAAGTGAACAGGGCCAAACTGGGCTTATTTCGCTGTGAAAGTGACATTTAGGCACGGAGTTGGAAAACCTTGTCTGAACCCCTCCATCCTTCCTGTAGCTGCTCAGACTCTGCTTCTCTGCCCCCAGCCAAGCTTATAGGCCTGCAGAGTGTCTAGTTTTGAAGATACAGACTCTGCTAAGCAAAAGTGAACAGGGCCAAACTGGGCTTATTTCGCTGTGAAAGTGACATTTAGGCACGGAGTTGGAAAACCTTGTCTGAACCCCTCCATCCTTCCTGTAGCTGCTCAGACTCTGCTTCTCTGCCCCCAGCCGCTTATAGGCCTGCAGAGTGTCTAGTTTTGAAGATACAGACTCTGCTAAGCAAAAGTGAACAGGGCCAAACTGGGCTTATTTCGCTGTGAAAGTGACATTTAGGCACGGAGTTGGAAAACCTTGTCTGAACCCCTCCATCCTTCCTGTAGCTGCTCAGACTCTGCTTCTCTGCCCCCAGCCAAGCTTATAGGCCTGCAGAGTGTCTAGTTTTGAAGATACAGACTCTGCTAAGCAAAAGTGAACAGGGCCAAACTGGGCTTATTTCGCTGTGAAAGTGACATTTAGGCACGGAGTTGGAAAACCTTGTCTGAACCCCTCCATCCTTCCTGTAGCTGCTCAGACTTGCTTCTCTGCCCCCAGCCAAGCTTATAGGCCTGCAGAGTGTCTAGTTTTGAGATACAGACTCTGCTAAGCAAAAGTGAACAGGGCCAAACTGGGCTTATTTCGCTGTGAAAGTGACATTTAGGCACGGAGTTGGAAAACCTTGTCTGAACCCCTCCATCCTTCCTGTAGCTGCTCAGACTCTGCTTCTCTGCCCCCAGCCAAGCTTATAGGCCTGCAGAGTGTCTAGTTTTGAAGATACAGACTCTGCTAAGCAAAAGTGAACAGGGCCAAACTGGGCTTATTTCGCTGTGAAAGTGACATTTAGGCACGGAGTTGGAAAACCTTGTCTGAACCCCTCCATCCTTCCTGTAGCTGCTCAGACTCTGCTTCTCTGCCCCCAGCCAAGCTTATAGGCCTGCAGAGTGTCTAGTTTTGAAGATACAGACTCTGCTAAGCAAAAGTGAACAGGGCCAAACTGGGCTTATTTCGCTGTGAAAGTGACATTTAGGCACGGAGTTGGAAAACCTTGTCTGAACCCCTCCATCCTTCCTGTAGCTGCTCAGACTCTGCTTCTCTGCCCCCAGCCAAGCTTATAGGCCTGCAGAGTGTCTAGTTTTGAAGATACAGACTCTGCTAAGCAAAAGTGAACAGGGCCAAACTGGGCTTATTTCGCTGTGAAAGTGACATTTAGGCACGGAGTTGGAAAACCTTGTCTGAACCCCTCCATCCTTCCTGTAGCTGCTCAGACTCTGCTTCTCTGCCCCCAGCCAAGCTTATAGGCCTGCAGAGTGTCTAGTTTTGAAGATACAGACTCTGCTAAGCAAAAGTGAACAGGGCCAAACTGGGCTTATTTCGCTGTGAAAGTGACATTTAGGCACGGAGTTGGAAAACCTTGTCTGAACCCCTCCATCCTTCCTGTAGCTGCTCAGACTCTGCTTCTCTGCCCCCAGCCAAGCTTATAGGCCTGCAGAGTGTCTAGTTTTGAAGATACAGACTCTGCTAAGCAAAAGTGAACAGGGCCAAACTGGGCTTATTTCGCTGTGAAAGTGACATTTAGGCACGGAGTTGGAAAACCTTGTCTGAACCCCTCCATCCTTCCTGTAGCTGCTCAGACTCTGCTTCTCTGCCCCCAGCCAAGCTTATAGGCCTGCAGAGTGTCTAGTTTTGAAGATACAGACTCTGCTAAGCAAAAGTGAACAGGGCCAAACTGGGCTTATTTCGCTGTGAAAGTGACATTTAGGCACGGAGTTGGAAAACCTTGTCTGAACCCCTCCATCCTTCCTGTAGCTGCTCAGACTCTGCTTCTCTGCCCCCAGCCAAGCTTATAGGCCTGCAGAGTGTCTAGTTTTGAAGATACAGACTCTGCTAAGCAAAAGTGAACAGGGCCAAACTGGGCTTATTTCGCTGTGAAAGTGACATTTAGGCACGGAGTTGGAAAACCTTGTCTGAACCCCTCCATCCTTCCTGTAGCTGCTCAGACTCTGCTTCTCTGCCCCCAGCCAAGCTTATAGGCCTGCAGAGTGTCTAGTTTTGAAGATACAGACTCTGCTAAGCAAAAGTGAACAGGGCCAAACTGGGCTTATTTCGCTGTGAAAGTGACATTTAGGCACGGAGTTGGAAAACCTTGTCTGAACCCCTCCATCCTTCCTGTAGCTGCTCAGACTCTGCTTCTCTGCCCCCAGCCAAGCTTATAGGCCTGCAGAGTGTCTAGTTTTGAAGATACAGACTCTGCTAAGCAAAAGTGAACAGGGCCAAACTGGGCTTATTTCGCTGTGAAAGTGACATTTAGGCACGGAGTTGGAAAACCTTGTCTGAACCCCTCCATCCTTCCTGTAGCTGCTCAGACTCTGCTTCTCTGCCCCCAGCCAAGCTTATAGGCCTGCAGAGTGTCTAGTTTTGAAGATACAGACTCTGCTAAGCAAAAGTGAACAGGGCCAAACTGGGCTTATTTCGCTGTGAAAGTGACATTTAGGCACGGAGTTGGAAAACCTTGTCTGAACCCCTCCATCCTTCCTGTAGCTGCTCAGACTCTGCTTCTCTGCCCCCAGCCAAGCTTATAGGCCTGCAGAGTGTCTAGTTTTGAAGATACAGACTCTGCTAAGCAAAAGTGAACAGGGCCAAACTGGGCTTATTTCGCTGTGAAAGTGACATTTAGGCACGGAGTTGGAAAACCTTGTCTGAACCCCTCCATCCTTCCTGTAGCTGCTCAGACTCTGCTTCTCTGCCCCCAGCCAAGCTTATAGGCCTGCAGAGTGTCTAGTTTTGAAGATACAGACTCTGCTAAGCAAAAGTGAACAGGGCCAAACTGGGCTTATTTCGCTGTGAAAGTGACATTTAGGCACGGAGTTGGAAAACCTTGTCTGAACCCCTCCATCCTTCCTGTAGCTGCTCAGACTCTGCTTCTCTGCCCCCAGCCAAGCTTATAGGCCTGCAGAGTGTCTAGTTTTGAAGATACAGACTCTGCTAAGCAAAAGTGAACAGGGCCAAACTGGGCTTATTTCGCTGTGAAAGTGACATTTAGGCACGGAGTTGGAAAACCTTGTCTGAACCCCTCCATCCTTCCTGTAGCTGCTCAGACTCTGCTTCTCTGCCCCCAGCCAAGCTTATAGGCCTGCAGAGTGTCTAGTTTTGAAGATACAGACTCTGCTAAGCAAAAGTGAACAGGGCCAAACTGGGCTTATTTCGCTGTGAAATTTCGATGTCACTTTCACAGCGAAATAAGCCCAGTTTGGCCCTGTTCACTTTTGCTTAGCAGAGTCTGTATCTTCAAAACTAGACACTCTGCAGGCCTATAAGCTTGGCTGGGGGCAGAGAAGCAGAGTCTGAGCAGCTACAGGAAGGATGGAGGGGTTCAGACAAGGTTTTCCAACTCCGTGCCTAAATGTCACTTTCACAGCGAAATAAGCCCAGTTTGGCCCTGTTCACTTTTGCTTAGCAGAGTCTGTATCTTCAAAACTAGACACTCTGCAGGCCTATAAGCTTGGCTGGGGGCAGAGAAGCAGAGTCTGAGCAGCTACAGGAAGGATGGAGGGGTTCAGACAAGGTTTTCCAACTCCGTGCCTAAATGTCACTTTCACAGCGAAATAAGCCCAGTTTGGCCCTGTTCACTTTTGCTTAGCAGAGTCTGTATCTTCAAAACTAGACACTCTGCAGGCCTATAAGCTTGGCTGGGGGCAGAGAAGCAGAGTCTGAGCAGCTACAGGAAGGATGGAGGGGTTCAGACAAGGTTTTCCAACTCCGTGCCTAAATGTCACTTTCACAGCGAAATAAGCCCAGTTTGGCCCTGTTCACTTTTGCTTAGCAGAGTCTGTATCTTCAAAACTAGACACTCTGCAGGCCTATAAGCTTGGCTGGGGGCAGAGAAGCAGAGTTGAGCAGCTACAGGAAGGATGGAGGGGTTCAGACAAGGTTTTCCAACTCCGTGCCTAAATGTCACTTTCACAGCGAAATAAGCCCAGTTTGGCCCTGTTCACTTTTGCTTAGCAGAGTCTGTATCTTCAAAACTAGACACTCTGCAGGCCTATAAGCTTGGCTGGGGGCAGAGAAGCAGAGTCTGAGCAGCTACAGGAAGGATGGAGGGGTTCAGACAAGGTTTTCCAACTCCGTGCCTAAATGTCACTTTCACAGCGAAATAAGCCCAGTTTGGCCCTGTTCACTTTTGCTTAGCAGAGTCTGTATCTTCAAAACTAGACACTCTGCAGGCCTATAAGCTTGGCTGGGGGCAGAGAAGCAGAGTCTGAGCAGCTACAGGAAGGATGGAGGGGTTCAGACAAGGTTTTCCAACTCCGTGCCTAAATGTCACTTTCACAGCGAAATAAGCCCAGTTTGGCCCTGTTCACTTTTGCTTAGCAGAGTCTGTATCTTCAAAACTAGACACTCTGCAGGCCTATAAGCTTGGCTGGGGGCAGAGAAGCAGAGTCTGAGCAGCTACAGGAAGGATGGAGGGGTTCAGACAAGGTTTTCCAACTCCGTGCCTAAATGTCACTTTCACAGCGAAATAAGCCCAGTTTGGCCCTGTTCACTTTTGCTTAGCAGAGTCTGTATCTTCAAAACTAGACACTCTGCAGGCCTATAAGCTTGGCTGGGGGCAGAGAAGCAGAGTCTGAGCAGCTACAGGAAGGATGGAGGGGTTCAGACAAGGTTTTCCAACTCCGTGCCTAAATGTCACTTTCACAGCGAAATAAGCCCAGTTTGGCCCTGTTCACTTTTGCTTAGCAGAGTCTGTATCTTCAAAACTAGACACTCTGCAGGCCTATAAGCTTGGCTGGGGGCAGAGAAGCAGAGTCTGAGCAGCTACAGGAAGGATGGAGGGGTTCAGACAAGGTTTTCCAACTCCGTGCCTAAATGTCACTTTCACAGCGAAATAAGCCCAGTTTGGCCCTGTTCACTTTTGCTTAGCAGAGTCTGTATCTTCAAAACTAGACACTCTGCAGGCCTATAAGCTTGGCTGGGGGCAGAGAAGCAGAGTCTGAGCAGCTACAGGAAGGATGGAGGGGTTCAGACAAGGTTTTCCAACTCCGTGCCTAAATGTCACTTTCACAGCGAAATAAGCCCAGTTTGGCCCTGTTCACTTTTGCTTAGCAGAGTCTGTATCTTCAAAACTAGACACTCTGCAGGCCTATAAGCTTGGCTGGGGGCAGAGAAGCAGAGTCTGAGCAGCTACAGGAAGGATGGAGGGGTTCAGACAAGGTTTTCCAAGTCCGTGCCTAAATGTCACTTTCACAGCGAAATAAGCCCAGTTTGGCCCTGTTCACTTTTGCTTAGCAGAGTCTGTATCTTCAAAACTAGACACTCTGCAGGCCTATATCAGCCCAATATCAATATCAGCCCAATATCAATATCAGCCCAATATCAGCATCAGCCCAATATCAGCATCAGCCCAATATCAGCATCAGCCCAATATCAGCATCAGCCCAATATCAGCATCAGCCCAATATCAGCATCAGCCCAATATCAGCATCAGCCCAATATCAGCATCAGCCCAATATCAGCATCAGCCCAATATCAGCATCAGCCCAATATCAGCATCAGCCCAATATCAGCATCAGCCCAATATCAGCATCAGCCCAATATCAGCATCAGCCCAATATCAGCATCAGCCCAATATCAGCATCAGCCCAATATCAGCATCAGCCCAATATCAGCATCAGCCCAATATCAGCATCAGCCCAATATCAGCATCAGCCCAATATCAGCATCAGCCCAATATCAGCATCAGCCCAATATCAGCATCAGCCCAATATCAGCATCAGCCCAATATCAGCATCAGCCCAATATCAGCATCAGCCCAATATCAGCATCAGCCCAATATCAGCATCAGCCCAATATCAGCATCAGCCCAATATCAGCATCAGCCCAATATCAGCATCAGCCCAATATCAGCATCAGCCCAATATCAGCATCAGCCCAATATCAGCATCAGCCCAATATCAGCATCAGCCCAATATCAGCATCAGCCCAATATCAGCATCAGCCCAATATCAGCATCAGCCCAATATCAGCATCAGCCCAATATCAGCATCAGCCCAATATCAGCATCAGCCCAATATCAGCATCAGCCCAATATCAGCATCAGCCCAATATCAGCATCAGCCCAATATCAGCATCAGCCCAATATCAGCATCAGCCCAATATCAGCATCAGCCCAATATCAGCATCAGCCCAATATCAGCATCAGCCCAATATCAGCATCAGCCCAATATCAGCATCAGCCCAATATCAGCATCAGCCCAATATCAGCATCAGCCCAATATCAGCATCAGCCCAATATCAGCATCAGCCCAATATCAGCATCAGCCCAATATCAGCATCAGCCCAATATCAGCATCAGCCCAATATCAGCATCAGCCCAATATCAGCATCAGCCCAATATCAGCATCAGCCCAATATCAGCATCAGCCCAATATCAGCATCAGCCCAATATCAGCATCAGCCCAATATCAGCATCAGCCCAATATCAGCATCAGCCCAATATCAGCATCAGCCCAATATCAGCATCAGCCCAATATCAGCATCAGCCCAATATCAGCATCAGCCCAATATCAGCATCAGCCCAATATCAGCATCAGCCCAATATCAGCATCAGCCCAATATCAGCATCAGCCCAATATCAGCATCAGCCCAATATCAGCATCAGCCCAATATCAGCATCAGCCCAATATCAGCATCAGCCCAATATCAGCATCAGCCCAATATCAGCATCAGCCCAATATCAGCATCAGCCCAATATCAGCATCAGCCCAATATCAGCATCAGCCCAATATCAGCATCAGCCCAATATCAGCATCAGCCCAATATCAGCATCAGCCCAATATCAGCATCAGCCCAATATCAGCATCAGCCCAATATCAGCATCAGCCCAATATCAGCATCAGCCCAATATCAGCATCAGCCCAATATCAGCATCAGCCCAATATCAGCATCAGCCCAATATCAGCATCAGCCCAATATCAGCATCAGCCCAATATCAGCATCAGCCCAATATCAGCATCAGCCCAATATCAGCATCAGCCCAATATCAGCATCAGCCCAATATCAGCATCAGCCCAATATCAGCATCAGCTGATATTATATCATATTGGGCTGCTTCTCTGCCCCCAGCCAAGCTTATAGGCCTGCAGAGTGTCTAGGGCTGATGCTGATATTGGGCTGATGCTGATATTGGGCTGATGCTGATATTGGGCTGATGCTGATATTGGGCTGATGCTGATATTGGGCTGATGCTGATATTGGGCTGATGCTGATATTGGGCTGATGCTGATATTGGGCTGATGCTGATATTGGGCTGATGCTGATATTGGGCTGATGCTGATATTGGGCTGATGCTGATATTGGGCTGATGCTGATATTGGGCTGATGCTGATATTGGGCTGATGCTGATATTGGGCTGATGCTGATATTGGGCTGATGCTGATATTGGGCTGATGCTGATATTGGGCTGATGCTGATATTGGGCTGATGCTGATATTGGGCTGATGCTGATATTGGGCTGATGCTGATATTGGGCTGATGCTGATATTGGGCTGATGCTGATATTGGGCTGATGCTGATATTGGGCTGATGCTGATATTGGGCTGATGCTGATATTGGGCTGATGCTGATATTGGGCTGATGCTGATATTGGGCTGATGCTGATATTGGGCTGATGATGCTGATATTGGGCTGATGATGCTGATATTGGGCTGATGCTGATATTGGGCTGATGCTGATATTGGGCTGATGCTGATATTGGGCTGATGCTGATATTGGGCTGATGCTGATATTGGGCTGATGCTGATATTGGGCTGATGCTGATATTGGGCTGATGCTGATATTGGGCTGATGCTGATATTGGGCTGATGCTGATATTGGGCTGATGCTGATATTGGGCTGATGCTGATATTGGGCTGATGCTGATATTGGGCTGATGCTGATATTGGGCTGATGCTGATATTGGGCTGATGCTGATATTGGGCTGATGCTGATATTGGGCTGATGCTGATATTGGGCTGATGCTGATATTGGGCTGATGCTGATATTGGGCTGATGCTGATATTGGGCTGATGCTGATATTGGGCTGATGCTGATATTGGGCTGATGCTGATATTGGGCTGATGCTGATATTGGGCTGATGCTGATATTGGGCTGATGCTGATATTGGGCTGATGCTGATATTGGGCTGATGCTGATATTGGGCTGATGCTGATATTGGGCTGATGCTGATATTGGGCTGATGCTGATATTGGGCTGATGCTGATATTGGGCTGATGCTGATATTGGGCTGATGCTGATATTGGGCTGATGCTGATATTGGGCTGATGCTGATATTGGGCTGATGCTGATATTGGGCTGATGCTGATATTGGGCTGATGCTGATATTGGGCTGATGCTGATATTGGGCTGATGCTGATATTGGGCTGATGCTGATATTGGGCTGATGCTGATATTGGGCTGATGCTGATATTGGGCTGATGCTGATATTGGGCTGATGCTGATATTGGGCTGATGCTGATATTGGGCTGATGCTGATATTGGGCTGATGCTGATATTGGGCTGATGCTGATATTGGGCCGATGCTGATATTGGGCCGATGCTGATATTGGGCCGATGCTGATATTGGGCCGATGCTGATATTGGGCCGATGCTGATATTGGGCCGATGCTGATATTGGGCCGATGCTGATATTGGGCCGATGCTGATATTGGGCCGATGCTGATATTGGGCCGATGCTGATATTGGGCTGATGCTGATATTGGGCTGATGCTGATATTGGGCTGATGCTGATATTGGGCTGATGCTGATATTGGGCTGATGCTGATATTGGGCTGATGCTGATATTGGGCTGATGCTGATATTGGGCTGATGCTGATATTGGGCTGATGCTGATATTGGGCTGATGCTGATATTGGGCTGATGCTGATATTGGGCTGATGCTGATATTGGGCTGATGCTGATATTGGGCTGATTCTGATATTGGGCTGATGCTGATATTGGGCTGATGCTGATATTGGGCTGATGCTGATATTGGGCTGATGCTGATATTGGGCTGATGCTGATATTGGGCTGATGCTGATATTGGGCTGATGCTGATATTGGGCTGATGCTGATATTGGGCTGATGCTGATATTGGGCTGATGCTGATATTGGGCTGATGCTGATATTGGGCTGATGCTGATATTGGGCTGATGCTGATATTGGGCTGATGCTGATATTGGGCTGATGCTGATATTGGGCTGATGCTGATATTGGGCTGATGCTGATATTGGGCTGATGCTGATATTGGGCTGATGCTGATATTGGGCTGATGCTGATATTGGGCTGATGCTGATATTGGGCTGATGCTGATATTGGGCTGATGCTGATATTGGGCTGATGCTGATATTGGGCTGATGCTGATATTGGGCTGATGCTGATATTGGGCTGATGCTGATATTGGGCTGATGCTGATATTGGGCTGATGCTGATATTGGGCTGATGCTGATATTGGGCTGATGCTGATATTGGGCTGATATTGATATTGGGCTGATATTGATATTGGGCTGATATAGGCCTGCAGAGTGTCTAGTTTTGAAGATACAGACTCTGCTAAGCAAAAGTGAACAGGGCCAAACTGGGCTTATTTCGCTGTGAAAGTGACATTTAGGCACGGAGTTGGAAAACCTTGTCTGAACCCCTCCATCCTTCCTGTAGCTGCTCAGACTCTGCTTCTCTGCCCCCAGCCAAGCTTATAGGCCTGCAGAGTGTCTAGTTTTGAAGATACAGACTCTGCTAAGCAAAAGTGAACAGGGCCAAACTGGGCTTATTTCGCTGTGAAAGTGACATTTAGGCACGGAGTTGGAAAACCTTGTCTGAACCCCTCCATCCTTCCTGTAGCTGCTCAGACTCTGCTTCTCTGCCCCCAGCCAAGCTTATAGGCCTGCAGAGTGTCTAGTTTTGAAGATACAGACTCTGCTAAGCAAAAGTGAACAGGGCCAAACTGGGCTTATTTCGCTGTGAAAGTGACATTTAGGCACGGAGTTGGAAAACCTTGTCTGAACCCCTCCATCCTTCCTGTAGCTGCTCAGACTCTGCTTCTCTGCCCCCAGCCAAGCTTATAGGCCTGCAGAGTGTCTAGTTTTGAAGATACAGACTCTGCTAAGCAAAAGTGAACAGGGCCAAACTGGGCTTATTTCGCTGTGAAAGTGACATTTAGGCACGGAGTTGGAAAACCTTGTCTGAACCCCTCCATCCTTCCTGTAGCTGCTCAGACTCTGCTTCTCTGCCCCCAGCCAAGCTTATAGGCCTGCAGAGTGTCTAGTTTTGAAGATACAGACTCTGCTAAGCAAAAGTGAACAGGGCCAAACTGGGCTTATTTCGCTGTGAAAGTGACATTTAGGCACGGAGTTGGAAAACCTTGTCTGAACCCCTCCATCCTTCCTGTAGCTGCTCAGACTCTGCTTCTCTGCCCCCAGCCAAGCTTATAGGCCTGCAGAGTGTCTAGTTTTGAAGATACAGACTCTGCTAAGCAAAAGTGAACAGGGCCAAACTGGGCTTATTTCGCTGTGAAAGTGACATTTAGGCACGGAGTTGGAAAACCTTGTCTGAACCCCTCCATCCTTCCTGTAGCTGCTCAGACTCTGCTTCTCTGCCCCCAGCCAAGCTTATAGGCCTGCAGAGTGTCTAGTTTTGAAGATACAGACTCTGCTAAGCAAAAGTGAACAGGGCCAAACTGGGCTTATTTCGCTGTGAAAGTGACATTTAGGCACGGAGTTGGAAAACCTTGTCTGAACCCCTCCATCCTTCCTGTAGCTGCTCAGACTCTGCTTCTCTGCCCCCAGCCAAGCTTATAGGCCTGCAGAGTGTCTAGTTTTGAAGATACAGACTCTGCTAAGCAAAAGTGAACAGGGCCAAACTGGGCTTATTTCGCTGTGAAAGTGACATTTAGGCACGGAGTTGGAAAACCTTGTCTGAACCCCTCCATCCTTCCTGTAGCTGCTCAGACTCTGCTTCTCTGCCCCCAGCCAAGCTTATAGGCCTGCAGAGTGTCTAGTTTTGAAGATACAGACTCTGCTAAGCAAAAGTGAACAGGGCCAAACTGGGCTTATTTCGCTGTGAAAGTGACATTTAGGCACGGAGTTGGAAAACCTTGTCTGAACCCCTCCATCCTTCCTGTAGCTGCTCAGACTCTGCTTCTCTGCCCCCAGCCAAGCTTATAGGCCTGCAGAGTGTCTAGTTTTGAAGATACAGACTCTGCTAAGCAAAAGTGAACAGGGCCAAACTGGGCTTATTTCGCTGTGAAAGTGACATTTAGGCACGGAGTTGGAAAACCTTGTCTGAACCCCTCCATCCTTCCTGTAGCTGCTCAGACTCTGCTTCTCTGCCCCCAGCCAAGCTTATAGGCCTGCAGAGTGTCTAGTTTTGAAGATACAGACTCTGCTAAGCAAAAGTGAACAGGGCCAAACTGGGCTTATTTCGCTGTGAAAGTGACATTTAGGCACGGAGTTGGAAAACCTTGTCTGAACCCCTCCATCCTTCCTGTAGCTGCTCAGACTCTGCTTCTCTGCCCCCAGCCAAGCTTATAGGCCTGCAGAGTGTCTAGTTTTGAAGATACAGACTCTGCTAAGCAAAAGTGAACAGGGCCAAACTGGGCTTATTTCGCTGTGAAAGTGACATTTAGGCACGGAGTTGGAAAACCTTGTCTGAACCCCTCCATCCTTCCTGTAGCTGCTCAGACTCTGCTTCTCTGCCCCCAGCCAAGCTTATAGGCCTGCAGAGTGTCTAGTTTTGAAGATACAGACTCTGCTAAGCAAAAGTGAACAGGGCCAAACTGGGCTTATTTCGCTGTGAAAGTGACATTTAGGCACGGAGTTGGAAAACCTTGTCTGAACCCCTCCATCCTTCCTGTAGCTGCTCAGACTCTGCTTCTCTGCCCCCAGCCAAGCTTATAGGCCTGCAGAGTGTCTAGTTTTGAAGATACAGACTCTGCTAAGCAAAAGTGAACAGGGCCAAACTGGGCTTATTTCGCTGTGAAAGTGACATTTAGGCACGGAGTTGGAAAACCTTGTCTGAACCCCTCCATCCTTCCTGTAGCTGCTCAGACTCTGCTTCTCTGCCCCCAGCCAAGCTTATAGGCCTGCAGAGTGTCTAGTTTTGAAGATACAGACTCTGCTAAGCAAAAGTGAACAGGGCCAAACTGGGCTTATTTCGCTGTGAAAGTGACATTTAGGCACGGAGTTGGAAAACCTTGTCTGAACCCCTCCATCCTTCCTGTAGCTGCTCAGACTCTGCTTCTCTGCCCCCAGCCAAGCTTATAGGCCTGCAGAGTGTCTAGTTTTGAAGATACAGACTCTGCTAAGCAAAAGTGAACAGGGCCAAACTGGGCTTATTTCGCTGTGAAAGTGACATTTAGGCACGGAGTTGGAAAACCTTGTCTGAACCCCTCCATCCTTCCTGTAGCTGCTCAGACTCTGCTTCTCTGCCCCCAGCCAAGCTTATAGGCCTGCAGAGTGTCTAGTTTTGAAGATACAGACTCTGCTAAGCAAAAGTGAACAGGGCCAAACTGGGCTTATTTCGCTGTGAAAGTGACATTTAGGCACGGAGTTGGAAAACCTTGTCTGAACCCCTCCATCCTTCCTGTAGCTGCTCAGACTCTGCTTCTCTGCCCCCAGCCAAGCTTATAGGCCTGCAGAGTGTCTAGTTTTGAAGATACAGACTCTGCTAAGCAAAAGTGAACAGGGCCAAACTGGGCTTATTTCGCTGTGAAAGTGACATTTAGGCACGGAGTTGGAAAACCTTGTCTGAACCCCTCCATCCTTCCTGTAGCTGCTCAGACTCTGCTTCTCTGCCCCCAGCCAAGCTTATAGGCCTGCAGAGTGTCTAGTTTTGAAGATACAGACTCTGCTAAGCAAAAGTGAACAGGGCCAAACTGGGCTTATTTCGCTGTGAAAGTGACATTTAGGCACGGAGTTGGAAAACCTTGTCTGAACCCCTCCATCCTTCCTGTAGCTGCTCAGACTCTGCTTCTCTGCCCCCAGCCAAGCTTATAGGCCTGCAGAGTGTCTAGTTTTGAAGATACAGACTCTGCTAAGCAAAAGTGAACAGGGCCAAACTGGGCTTATTTCGCTGTGAAAGTGACATTTAGGCACGGAGTTGGAAAACCTTGTCTGAACCCCTCCATCCTTCCTGTAGCTGCTCAGACTCTGCTTCTCTGCCCCCAGCCAAGCGTATAGGCCTGCAGAGTGTCTAGTTTTGAAGATACAGACTCTGCTAAGCAAAAGTGAACAGGGCCAAACTGGGCTTATTTCGCTGTGAAAGTGACATTTAGGCACGGAGTTGGAAAACCTTGTCTGAACCCCTCCATCCTTCCTGTAGCTGCTCAGACTCTGCTTCTCTGCCCCCAGCCAAGCTTATAGGCCTGCAGAGTGTCTAGTTTTGAAGATACAGACTCTGCTAAGCAAAAGTGAACAGGGCCAAACTGGGCTTATTTCGCTGTGAAAGTGACATTTAGGCACGGAGTTGGAAAACCTTGTCTGAACCCCTCCATCCTTCCTGTAGCTGCTCAGACTCTGCTTCTCTGCCCCCAGCCAAGCTTATAGGCCTGCAGAGTGTCTAGTTTTGAAGATACAGACTCTGCTAAGCAAAAGTGAACAGGGCCAAACTGGGCTTATTTCGCTGTGAAAGTGACATTTAGGCACGGAGTTGGAAAACCTTGTCTGAACCCCTCCATCCTTCCTGTAGCTGCTCAGACTCTGCTTCTCTGCCCCCCAGCCAAGCTTATAGGCCTGCAGAGTGTCTAGTTTTGAAGATACAGACTCTGCTAAGCAAAAGTGAACAGGGCCAAACTGGGCTTATTTCGCTGTGAAAGTGACATCGAAATTTCACAGCGAAATAAGCCCAGTTTGGCCCTGTTCACTTTTGCTTAGCAGAGTCTGTATCTTCAAAACTAGACACTCTGCAGGCCTATAAGCTTGGCTGGGGGCAAGAAGCAGAGTCTGAGCAGCTACAGGAAGGATGGAGGGGTTCAGACAAGGTTTTCCAACTCCGTGCCTAAATGTCACTTTCACAGCGAAATAAGCCCAGTTTGGCCCTGTTCACTTTTGCTTAGCAGAGTCTGTATCTTCAAAACTAGACACTCTGCAGGCCTATAAGCTTGGCTGGGGGCAGAGAAGCAGAGTCTGAGCAGCTACAGGAAGGATGGAGGGGTTCAGACAAGGTTTTCCAACTCCGTGCCTAAATGTCACTTTCACAGCGAAATAAGCCCAGTTTGGCCCTGTTCACTTTTGCTTAGCAGAGTCTGTATCTTCAAAACTAGACACTCTGCAGGCCTATAAGCTTGGCTGGGGGCAGAGAAGCAGAGTCTGAGCAGCTACAGGAAGGATGGAGGGGTTCAGACAAGGTTTTCCAACTCCGTGCCTAAATGTCACTTTCACAGCGAAATAAGCCCAGTTTGGCCCTGTTCACTTTTGCTTAGCAGAGTCTGTATCTTCAAAACTAGACACTCTGCAGGCCTATAAGCTTGGCTGGGGGCAGAGAAGCAGAGTCTGAGCAGCTACAGGAAGGATGGAGGGGTTCAGACAAGGTTTTCCAACTCCGTGCCTAAATGTCACTTTCACAGCGAAATAAGCCCAGTTTGGCCCTGTTCACTTTTGCTTAGCAGAGTCTGTATCTTCAAAACTAGACACTCTGCAGGCCTATAAGCTTGGCTGGGGGCAGAGAAGCAGAGTCTGAGCAGCTACAGGAAGGATGGAGGGGTTCAGACAAGGTTTTCCAACTCCGTGCCTAAATGTCACTTTCACAGCGAAATAAGCCCAGTTTGGCCCTGTACACTTTTGCTTAGCAGAGTCTGTATCTTCAAAACTAGACACTCTGCAGGCCTATAAGCTTGGCTGGGGGCAGAGAAGCAGAGTCTGAGCAGCTACAGGAAGGATGGAGGGGTTCAGACAAGGTTTTCCAACTCCGTGCCTAAATGTCACTTTCACAGCGAAATAAGCCCAGTTTGGCCCTGTTCACTTTTGCTTAGCAGAGTCTGTATCTTCAAAACTAGACACTCTGCAGGCCTATAAGCTTGGCTGGGGGCAGAGAAGCAGAGTCTGAGCAGCTACAGGAAGGATGGAGGGGTTCAGACAAGGTTTTCCAACTCCGTGCCTAAATGTCACTTTCACAGCGAAATAAGCCCAGTTTGGCCCTGTTCACTTTTGCTTAGCAGAGTCTGTATCTTCAAAACTAGACACTCTGCAGGCCTATAAGCTTGGCTGGGGGCAGAGAAGCAGAGTCTGAGCAGCTACAGGAAGGATGGAGGGGTTCAGACAAGGTTTTCCAACTCCGTGCCTAAATGTCACTTTCACAGCGAAATAAGCCCAGTTTGGCCCTGTTCACTTTTGCTTAGCAGAGTCTGTATCTTCAAAACTAGACACTCTGCAGGCCTATAAGCTTGGCTGGGGGCAGAGAAGCAGAGTCTGAGCAGCTACAGGAAGGATGGAGGGGTTCAGACAAGGTTTTCCAACTCCGTGCCTAAATGTCACTTTCACAGCGAAATAAGCCCAGTTTGGCCCTGTTCACTTTTGCTTAGCAGAGTCTGTATCTTCAAAACTAGACACTCTGCAGGCCTATAAGCTTGGCTGGGGGCAGAGAAGCAGAGTCTGAGCAGCTACAGGAAGGATGGAGGGGTTCAGACAAGGTTTTCCAACTCCGTGCCTAAATGTCACTTTCACAGCGAAATAAGCCCAGTTTGGCCCTGTTCACTTTTGCTTAGCAGAGTCTGTATCTTCAAAACTAGACACTCTGCAGGCCTATAAGCTTGGCTGGGGGCAGAGAAGCAGAGTCTGAGCAGCTACAGGAAGGATGGAGGGGTTCAGACAAGGTTTTCCAACTCCGTGCCTAAATGTCACTTTCACAGCGAAATAAGCCCAGTTTGGCCCTGTTCACTTTTGCTTAGCAGAGTCTGTATCTTCAAAACTAGACACTCTGCAGGCCTATAAGCTTGGCTGGGGGCAGAGAAGCAGAGTCTGAGCAGCTACAGGAAGGATGGAGGGGTTCAGACAAGGTTTTCCAACTCCGTGCCTAAATGTCACTTTCACAGCGAAATAAGCCCAGTTTGGCCCTGTTCACTTTTGCTTAGCAGAGTCTGTATCTTCAAAACTAGACACTCTGCAGGCCTATAAGCTTGGCTGGGGGCAGAGAAGCAGAGTCTGAGCAGCTACAGGAAGGATGGAGGGGTTCAGACAAGGTTTTCCAACTCCGTGCCTAAATGTCACTTTCACAGCGAAATAAGCCCAGTTTGGCCCTGTTCACTTTTGCTTAGCAGAGTCTGTATCTTCAAAACTAGACACTCTGCAGGCCTATAAGCTTGGCTGGGGGCAGA
Organism: Electrona antarctica; assembly: GCF_951216825.1. NCBI lineage: Eukaryota > Metazoa > Chordata > Actinopteri > Myctophiformes > Myctophidae > Electrona > Electrona antarctica. The sequence goes on along the minus strand of NW_027638484.1, from coordinate 32,209 downwards.
GAAGCAGAGTCTGAGCAGCTACAGGAAGGATGGAGGGGTTCAGACAAGGTTTTCCAAGTCCGTGCCTAAATGTCACTTTCACAGCGAAATAAGCCCAGTTTGGCCCTGTTCACTTTTGCTTAGCAGAGTCTGTATCTTCAAAACTAGACACTCTGCAGGCCTATATCAGCCCAATATCAATATCAGCCCAATATCAATATCAGCCCAATATCAGCATCAGCCCAATATCAGCATCAGCCCAATATCAGCATCAGCCCAATATCAGCATCAGCCCAATATCAGCATCAGCCCAATATCAGCATCAGCCCAATATCAGCATCAGCCCAATATCAGCATCAGCCCAATATCAGCATCAGCCCAATATCAGCATCAGCCCAATATCAGCATCAGCCCAATATCAGCATCAGCCCAATATCAGCATCAGCCCAATATCAGCATCAGCCCAATATCAGCATCAGCCCAATATCAGCATCAGCCCAATATCAGCATCAGCCCAATATCAGCATCAGCCCAATATCAGCATCAGCCCAATATCAGCATCAGCCCAATATCAGCATCAGCCCAATATCAGCATCAGCCCAATATCAGCATCAGCCCAATATCAGCATCAGCCCAATATCAGCATCAGCCCAATATCAGCATCAGCCCAATATCAGCATCAGCCCAATATCAGCATCAGCCCAATATCAGCATCAGCCCAATATCAGCATCAGCCCAATATCAGCATCAGCCCAATATCAGCATCAGCCCAATATCAGCATCAGCCCAATATCAGCATCAGCCCAATATCAGCATCAGCCCAATATCAGCATCAGCCCAATATCAGCATCAGCCCAATATCAGCATCAGCCCAATATCAGCATCAGCCCAATATCAGCATCAGCCCAATATCAGCATCAGCCCAATATCAGCATCAGCCCAATATCAGCATCAGCCCAATATCAGCATCAGCCCAATATCAGCATCAGCCCAATATCAGCATCAGCCCAATATCAGCATCAGCCCAATATCAGCATCAGCCCAATATCAGCATCAGCCCAATATCAGCATCAGCCCAATATCAGCATCAGCCCAATATCAGCATCAGCCCAATATCAGCATCAGCCCAATATCAGCATCAGCCCAATATCAGCATCAGCCCAATATCAGCATCAGCCCAATATCAGCATCAGCCCAATATCAGCATCAGCCCAATATCAGCATCAGCCCAATATCAGCATCAGCCCAATATCAGCATCAGCCCAATATCAGCATCAGCCCAATATCAGCATCAGCCCAATATCAGCATCAGCCCAATATCAGCATCAGCCCAATATCAGCATCAGCCCAATATCAGCATCAGCCCAATATCAGCATCAGCCCAATATCAGCATCAGCCCAATATCAGCATCAGCCCAATATCAGCATCAGCCCAATATCAGCATCAGCCCAATATCAGCATCAGCCCAATATCAGCATCAGCCCAATATCAGCATCAGCCCAATATCAGCATCAGCCCAATATCAGCATCAGCCCAATATCAGCATCAGCCCAATATCAGCATCAGCCCAATATCAGCATCAGCCCAATATCAGCATCAGCCCAATATCAGCATCAGCCCAATATCAGCATCAGCCCAATATCAGCATCAGCCCAATATCAGCATCAGCCCAATATCAGCATCAGCCCAATATCAGCATCAGCCCAATATCAGCATCAGCCCAATATCAGCATCAGCCCAATATCAGCATCAGCCCAATATCAGCATCAGCCCAATATCAGCATCAGCCCAATATCAGCATCAGCCCAATATCAGCATCAGCCCAATATCAGCATCAGCCCTAGACACTGCTGCAGGCCTATAAGCTTGGCTGGGGGCAGAGAATGCAGCCCAATATGATATAATATCAGCTGATGCTGATATTGGGCTGATGCTGATATTGGGCTGATGCTGATATTGGGCTGATGCTGATATTGGGCTGATGCTGATATTGGGCTGATGCTGATATTGGGCTGATGCTGATATTGGGCTGATGCTGATATTGGGCTGATGCTGATATTGGGCTGATGCTGATATTGGGCTGATGCTGATATTGGGCTGATGCTGATATTGGGCTGATGCTGATATTGGGCTGATGCTGATATTGGGCTGATGCTGATATTGGGCTGATGCTGATATTGGGCTGATGCTGATATTGGGCTGATGCTGATATTGGGCTGATGCTGATATTGGGCTGATGCTGATATTGGGCTGATGCTGATATTGGGCTGATGCTGATATTGGGCTGATGCTGATATTGGGCTGATGCTGATATTGGGCTGATGCTGATATTGGGCTGATGCTGATATTGGGCTGATGCTGATATTGGGCTGATGCTGATATTGGGCTGATGCTGATATTGGGCTGATGCTGATATTGGGCTGATGCTGATATTGGGCTGATGCTGATATTGGGCTGATGCTGATATTGGGCTGATGCTGATATTGGGCTGATGCTGATATTGGGCTGATGCTGATATTGGGCTGATGCTGATATTGGGCTGATGCTGATATTGGGCTGATGCTGATATTGGGCTGATGCTGATATTGGGCTGATGCTGATATTGGGCTGATGCTGATATTGGGCTGATGCTGATATTGGGCTGATGCTGATATTGGGCTGATGCTGATATTGGGCTGATGCTGATATTGGGCTGATGCTGATATTGGGCTGATGCTGATATTGGGCTGATGCTGATATTGGGCTGATGCTGATATTGGGCTGATGCTGATATTGGGCTGATGCTGATATTGGGCTGATGCTGATATTGGGCTGATGCTGATATTGGGCTGATGCTGATATTGGGCTGATGCTGATATTGGGCTGATGCTGATATTGGGCTGATGCTGATATTGGGCTGATGCTGATATTGGGCTGATGCTGATATTGGGCTGATGCTGATATTGGGCTGATGCTGATATTGGGCTGATGCTGATATTGGGCTGATGCTGATATTGGGCTGATGCTGATATTGGGCTGATGCTGATATTGGGCTGATGCTGATATTGGGCTGATGCTGATATTGGGCTGATGCTGATATTGGGCTGATGCTGATATTGGGCTGATGCTGATATTGGGCTGATGCTGATATTGGGCTGATGCTGATATTGGGCTGATGCTGATATTGGGCTGATGCTGATATTGGGCTGATGCTGATATTGGGCTGATGCTGATATTGGGCTGATGCTGATATTGGGCTGATGCTGATATTGGGCTGATGCTGATATTGGGCTGATGCTGATATTGGGCTGATGCTGATATTGGGCTGATGCTGATATTGGGCTGATGCTGATATTGGGCTGATGCTGATATTGGGCTGATGCTGATATTGGGCTGATGCTGATATTGGGCTGATGCTGATATTGGGCTGATGCTGATATTGGGCTGATGCTGATATTGGGCTGATGCTGATATTGGGCTGATGCTGATATTGGGCTGATGCTGATATTGGGCTGATGCTGATATTGGGCTGATGCTGATATTGGGCTGATGCTGATATTGGGCTGATGCTGATATTGGGCTGATGCTGATATTGGGCTGATGCTGATATTGGGCTGATGCTGATATTGGGCTGATGCTGATATTGGGCTGATGCTGATATTGGGCTGATGCTGATATTGGGCTGATGCTGATATTGGGCTGATGCTGATATTGGGCTGATGCTGATATTGGGCTGATGCTGATATTGGGCTGATGCTGATATTGGGCTGATGCTGATATTGGGCTGATGCTGATATTGGGCTGATGCTGATATTGGGCTGATGCTGATATTGGGCTGATGCTGATATTGGGCTGATGCTGATATTGGGCTGATGCTGATATTGGGCTGATGCTGATATTGGGCTGATGCTGATATTGGGCTGATGCTGATATTGGGCTGATGCTGATATTGGGCTGATGCTGATATTGGGCTGATGCTGATATTGGGCTGATGCTGATATTGGGCTGATGCTGATATTGGGCTGATGCTGATATTGGGCTGATGCTGATATTGGGCTGATGCTGATATTGGGCTGATGCTGATATTGGGCTGATGCTGATATTGGGCTGATGCTGATATTGGGCTGATGCTGATATTGGGCTGATGCTGATATTGGGCTGATGCTGATATTGGGCTGATGCTGATATTGGGCTGATGCTGATATTGGGCTGATGCTGATACTTGGGCTGATGCTGATATTGGGCTGATGCTGATATTGGGCTGATGCTGATATTGGGCTGATGCTGATATTGGGCTGATGCTGATATTGGGCTGATGCTGATTGGGCTGATGCTGATATTGGGCTGATGCTGATATTGGGCTGATGCTGATATTGGGCTGATATTGATATTGGGGCTGATATTGATATTGGGCTGATATAGGCCTGCAGAGTGTCTAGTTTTGAAGATACAGACTCTGCTAAGCAAAAGTGAACAGGGCCAAACTGGGCTTATTTCGCTGTGAAAGTGACATTTAGGCACGGACTTGGAAAACCTTGTCTGAACCCCTCCATCCTTCCTGTAGCTGCTCAGACTCTGCTTCTCTGCCCCCAGCCAAGCTTATAGGCCTGCAGAGTGTCTAGTTTTGAAGATACAGACTCTGCTAAGCAAAAGTGAACAGGGCCAAACTGGGCTTATTTCGCTGTGAAAGTGACATTTAGGGCACGGAGTTGGAAAACCTTGTCTGAACCCCTCCATCCTTCCTGTAGCTGCTCAGACTCTGCTTCTCTGCCCCCAGCCAAGCTTATAGGCCTGCAGAGTGTCTAGTTTTGAAGATACAGACTCTGCTAAGCAAAAGTGAACAGGGCCAAACTGGGCTTATTTCGCTGTGAAAGTGACATTTAGGCACGGAGTTGGAAAACCTTGTCTGAACCCCTCCATCCTTCCTGTAGCTGCTCAGACTCTGCTTCTCTGCCCCCAGCCAAGCTTATAGGCCTGCAGAGTGTCTAGTTTTGAAGATACAGACTCTGCTAAGCAAAAGTGAACAGGGCCAAACTGGGCTTATTTCGCTGTGAAAGTGACATTTAGGCACGGAGTTGGAAAACCTTGTCTGAACCCCTCCATCCTTCCTGTAGCTGCTCAGACTCTGCTTCTCTGCCCCCAGCCAAGCTTATAGGCCTGCAGAGTGTCTAGTTTTGAAGATACAGACTCTGCTAAGCAAAAGTGAACAGGGCCAAACTGGGCTTATTTCGCTGTGAAAGTGACATTTAGGCACGGAGTTGGAAAACCTTGTCTGAACCCCTCCATCCTTCCTGTAGCTGCTCAGACTCTGCTTCTCTGCCCCCAGCCAAGCTTATAGGCCTGCAGAGTGTCTAGTTTTGAAGATACAGACTCTGCTAAGCAAAAGTGAACAGGGCCAAACTGGGCTTATTTCGCTGTGAAAGTGACATTTAGGCACGGAGTTGGAAAACCTTGTCTGAACCCCTCCATCCTTCCTGTAGCTGCTCAGACTCTGCTTCTCTGCCCCCAGCCAAGCTTATAGGCCTGCAGAGTGTCTAGTTTTGAAGATACAGACTCTGCTAAGCAAAAGTGAACAGGGCCAAACTGGGCTTATTTCGCTGTGAAAGTGACATTTAGGCACGGAGTTGGAAAACCTTGTCTGAACCCCTCCATCCTTCCTGTAGCTGCTCAGACTCTGCTTCTCTGCCCCCAGCCAAGCTTATAGGCCTGCAGAGTGTCTAGTTTTGAAGATACAGACTCTGCTAAGCAAAAGTGAACAGGGCCAAACTGGGCTTATTTCGCTGTGAAAGTGACATTTAGGCACGGAGTTGGAAAACCTTGTCTGAACCCCTCCATCCTTCCTGTAGCTGCTCAGACTCTGCTTCTCTGCCCCCAGCCAAGCTTATAGGCCTGCAGAGTGTCTAGTTTTGAAGATACAGACTCTGCTAAGCAAAAGTGAACAGGGCCAAACTGGGCTTATTTCGCTGTGAAAGTGACATTTAGGCACGGAGTTGGAAAACCTTGTCTGAACCCCTCCATCCTTCCTGTAGCTGCTCAGACTCTGCTTCTCTGCCCCCAGCCAAGCTTATAGGCCTGCAGAGTGTCTAGTTTTGAAGATACAGACTCTGCTAAGCAAAAGTGAACAGGGCCAAACTGGGCTTATTTCGCTGTGAAAGTGACATTTAGGCACGGAGTTGGAAAACCTTGTCTGAACCCCTCCATCCTTCCTGTAGCTGCTCAGACTCTGCTTCTCTGCCCCCAGCCAAGCTTATAGGCCTGCAGAGTGTCTAGTTTTGAAGATACAGACTCTGCTAAGCAAAAGTGAACAGGGCCAAACTGGGCTTATTTCGCTGTGAAAGTGACATTTAGGCACGGAGTTGGAAAACCTTGTCTGAACCCCTCCATCCTTCCTGTAGCTGCTCAGACTCTGCTTCTCTGCCCCCAGCCAAGCTTATAGGCCTGCAGAGTGTCTAGTTTTGAAGATACAGACTCTGCTAAGCAAAAGTGAACAGGGCCAAACTGGGCTTATTTCGCTGTGAAAGTGACATTTAGGCACGGAGTTGGAAAACCTTGTCTGAACCCCTCCATCCTTCCTGTAGCTGCTCAGACTCTGCTTCTCTGCCCCCAGCCAAGCTTATAGGCCTGCAGAGTGTCTAGTTTTGAAGATACAGACTCTGCTAAGCAAAAGTGAACAGGGCCAAACTGGGCTTATTTCGCTGTGAAAGTGACATTTAGGCACGGAGTTGGAAAACCTTGTCTGAACCCCTCCATCCTTCCTGTAGCTGCTCAGACTCTGCTTCTCTGCCCCCAGCCAAGCTTATAGGCCTGCAGAGTGTCTAGTTTTGAAGATACAGACTCTGCTAAGCAAAAGTGAACAGGGCCAAACTGGGCTTATTTCGCTGTGAAAGTGACATTTAGGCACGGAGTTGGAAAACCTTGTCTGAACCCCTCCATCCTTCCTGTAGCTGCTCAGACTCTGCTTCTCTGCCCCCAGCCAAGCTTATAGGCCTGCAGAGTGTCTAGTTTTGAAGATACAGACTCTGCTAAGCAAAAGTGAACAGGGCCAAACTGGGCTTATTTCGCTGTGAAAGTGACATTTAGGCACGGAGTTGGAAAACCTTGTCTGAACCCCTCCATCCTTCCTGTAGCTGCTCAGACTCTGCTTCTCTGCCCCCAGCCAAGCTTATAGGCCTGCAGAGTGTCTAGTTTTGAAGATACAGACTCTGCTAAGCAAAAGTGAACAGGGCCAAACTGGGCTTATTTCGCTGTGAAAGTGACATTTAGGCACGGAGTTGGAAAACCTTGTCTGAACCCCTCCATCCTTCCTGTAGCTGCTCAGACTCTGCTTCTCTGCCCCCAGCCAAGCTTATAGGCCTGCAGAGTGTCTAGTTTTGAAGATACAGACTCTGCTAAGCAAAAGTGAACAGGGCCAAACTGGGCTTATTTCGCTGTGAAAGTGACATTTAGGCACGGAGTTGGAAAACCTTGTCTGAACCCCTCCATCCTTCCTGTAGCTGCTCAGACTCTGCTTCTCTGCCCCCAGCCAAGCTTATAGGCCTGCAGAGTGTCTAGTTTTGAAGATACAGACTCTGCTAAGCAAAAGTGAACAGGGCCAAACTGGGCTTATTTCGCTGTGAAATTTCGATGTCACTTTCACAGCGAAATAAGCCCAGTTTGGCCCTGTTCACTTTTGCTTAGCAGAGTCTGTATCTTCAAAACTAGACACTCTGCAGGCCTATAAGCTTGGCTGGGGGCAGAGAAGCAGAGTCTGAGCAGCTACAGGAAGGATGGAGGGGTTCAGACAAGGTTTTCCAACTCCGTGCCTAAATGTCACTTTCACAGCGAAATAAGCCCAGTTTGGCCCTGTTCACTTTTGCTTAGCAGAGTCTGTATCTTCAAAACTAGACACTCTGCAGGCCTATAAGCTTGGCTGGGGGCAGAGAAGCAGAGTCTGAGCAGCTACAGGAAGGATGGAGGGGTTCAGACAAGGTTTTCCAACTCCGTGCCTAAATGTCACTTTCACAGCGAAATAAGCCCAGTTTGGCCCTGTTCACTTTTGCTTAGCAGAGTCTGTATCTTCAAAACTAGACACTCTGCAGGCCTATAAGCTTGGCTGGGGGCAGAGAAGCAGAGTCTGAGCAGCTACAGGAAGGATGGAGGGGTTCAGACAAGGTTTTCCAACTCCGTGCCTAAATGTCACTTTCACAGCGAAATAAGCCCAGTTTGGCCCTGTTCACTTTTGCTTAGCAGAGTCTGTATCTTCAAAACTAGACACTCTGCAGGCCTATAAGCTTGGCTGGGGGCAGAGAAGCAGAGTCTGAGCAGCTACAGGAAGGATGGAGGGGTTCAGACAAGGTTTTCCAACTCCGTGCCTAAATGTCACTTTCACAGCGAAATAAGCCCAGTTTGGCCCTGTTCACTTTTGCTTAGCAGAGTCTGTATCTTCAAAACTAGACACTCTGCAGGCCTATAAGCTTGGCTGGGGGCAGAGAAGCAGAGTCTGAGCAGCTACAGGAAGGATGGAGGGGTTCAGACAAGGTTTTCCAACTCCGTGCCTAAATGTCACTTTCACAGCGAAATAAGCCCAGTTTGGCCCTGTTCACTTTTGCTTAGCAGAGTCTGTATCTTCAAAACTAGACACTCTGCAGGCCTATAAGCTTGGCTGGGGGCAGAGAAGCAGAGTCTGAGCAGCTACAGGAAGGATGGAGGGGTTCAGACAAGGTTTTCCAACTCCGTGCCTAAATGTCACTTTCACAGCGAAATAAGCCCAGTTTGGCCCTGTTCACTTTTGCTTAGCAGAGTCTGTATCTTCAAAACTAGACACTCTGCAGGCCTATAAGCTTGGCTGGGGGCAGAGAAGCAGAGTCTGAGCAGCTACAGGAAGGATGGAGGGGTTCAGACAAGGTTTTCCAACTCCGTGCCTAAATGTCACTTTCACAGCGAAATAAGCCCAGTTTGGCCCTGTTCACTTTTGCTTAGCAGAGTCTGTATCTTCAAAACTAGACACTCTGCAGGCCTATAAGCTTGGCTGGGGGCAGAGAAGCAGAGTCTGAGCAGCTACAGGAAGGATGGAGGGGTTCAGACAAGGTTTTCCAACTCCGTGCCTAAATGTCACTTTCACAGCGAAATAAGCCCAGTTTGGCCCTGTTCACTTTTGCTTAGCAGAGTCTGTATCTTCAAAACTAGACACTCTGCAGGCCTATAAGCTTGGCTGGGGGCAGAGAAGCAGAGTCTGAGCAGCTACAGGAAGGATGGAGGGGTTCAGACAAGGTTCTCCAACTCCGTGCCTAAATGTCACTTTCACAGCGAAATAAGCCCAGTTTGGCCCTGTTCACTTTTGCTTAGCAGAGTCTGTATCTTCAAAACTAGACACTCTGCAGGCCTATAAGCTTGGCTGGGGGCAGAGAAGCAGAGTCTGAGCAGCTACAGGAAGGATGGAGGGGTTCAGACAAGGTTTTCCAACTCCGTGCCTAAATGTCACTTTCACAGCGAAATAAGCCCAGTTTGGCCCTGTTCACTTTTGCTTAGCAGAGTCTGTATCTTCAAAACTAGACACTCTGCAGGCCTATAAGCTTGGCTGGGGGCAGAGAAGCAGAGTCTGAGCAGCTACAGGAAGGATGGAGGGGTTCAGACAAGGTTTTCCAACTCCGTGCCTAAATGTCACTTTCACAGCGAAATAAGCCCAGTTTGGCCCTGTTCACTTTTGCTTAGCAGAGTCTGTATCTTCAAAACTAGACACTCTGCAGGCCTATAAGCTTGGCTGGGGGCAGAGAAGCAGAGTCTGAGCAGCTACAGGAAGGATGGAGGGGTTCAGACAAGGTTTTCCAACTCCGTGCCTAAATGTCACTTTCACAGCGAAATAAGCCCAGTTTGGCCCTGTTCACTTTTGCTTAGCAGAGTCTGTATCTTCAAAACTAGACACTCTGCAGGCCTATAAGCTTGGCTGGGGGCAGAGAAGCAGAGTCTGAGCAGCTACAGGAAGGATGGAGGGGTTCAGACAAGGTTTTCCAAGTCCGTGCCTAAATCTCACTTTCACAGCGAAATAAGCCCAGTTTGGCCCTGTTCACTTTTGCTTAGCAGAGTCTGTATCTTCAAAACTAGACACTCTGCAGGCCTATATCAGCCCAATATCAATATCAGCCCAATATCAATATCAGCCCAATATCAGCATCAGCCCAATATCAGCATCAGCCCAATATCAGCATCAGCCCAATATCAGCATCAGCCCAATATCAGCATCAGCCCAATATCAGCATCAGCCCAATATCAGCATCAGCCCAATATCAGCATCAGCCCAATATCAGCATCAGCCCAATATCAGCATCAGCCCAATATCAGCATCAGCCCAATATCAGCATCAGCCCAATATCAGCATCAGCCCAATATCAGCATCAGCCCAATATCAGCATCAGCCCAATATCAGCATCAGCCCAATATCAGCATCAGCCCAATATCAGCATCAGCCCAATATCAGCATCAGCCCAATATCAGCATCAGCCCAATATCAGCATCAGCCCAATATCAGCATCAGCCCAATATCAGCATCAGCCCAATATCAGCATCAGCCCAATATCAGCATCAGCCCAATATCAGCATCAGCCCAATATCAGCATCAGCCCAATATCAGCATCAGCCCAATATCAGCATCAGCCCAATATCAGCATCAGCCCAATATCAGCATCAGCCCAATATCAGCATCAGCCCAATATCAGCATCAGCCCAATATCAGCATCAGCCCAATATCAGCATCAGCCCAATATCAGCATCAGCCCAATATCAGCATCAGCCCAATATCAGCATCAGCCCAATATCAGCATCAGCCCAATATCAGCATCAGCCCAATATCAGCATCAGCCCAATATCAGCATCAGCCCAATATCAGCATCAGCCCAATATCAGCATCAGCCCAATATCAGCATCAGCCCAATATCAGCATCAGCCCAATATCAGCATCAGCCCAATATCAGCATCAGCCCAATATCAGCATCAGCCCAATATCAGCATCAGCCCAATATCAGCATCAGCCCAATATCAGCATCAGCCCAATATCAGCATCAGCCCAATATCAGCATCAGCCCAATATCAGCATCAGCCCAATATCAGCATCAGCCCAATATCAGCATCAGCCCAATATCAGCATCAGCCCAATATCAGCATCAGCCCAATATCAGCATCAGCCCAATATCAGCATCAGCCCAATATCAGCATCAGCCCAATATCAGCATCAGCCCAATATCAGCATCAGCCCAATATCAGCATCAGCCCAATATCAGCATCAGCCCAATATCAGCATCAGCCCAATATCCAGCATCAGCCCAATATCAGCATCAGCCCAATATCAGCATCAGCCCAATATCAGCATCATCAGCCCAATATCAGCATCAGCCCAATATCAGCATCAGCCCAATATCAGCATCAGCCCAATATCAGCATCAGCCCAATATCAGCATCAGCCCAATATCAGCATCAGCCCAATATCAGCATCAGCCCAATATCAGCATCAGCCCAATATCAGCATCAGCCCAATATCAGCATCAGCCCAATATCAGCATCAGCCCAATATCAGCATCAGCCCAATATCAGCATCAGCCCAATATCAGCATCAGCCCAATATCAGCATCAGCCCAATATCAGCATCAGCCCAATATCAGCATCAGCCCAATATCAGCATCAGCCCAATATCAGCATCAGCCCAATATCAGCATCAGCCCAATATCAGCATCAGCCCAATATCAGCATCAGCCCAATATCAGCATCAGCCCTAGACACTCTGCAGGCCTATAAGCTTGGCTGGGGGCAGAGAAGCAGCCCAATATGATATAATATCAGCTGATGCTGATATTGGGCTGATGCTGATATTGGGCTGATGCTGATATTGGGCTGATGCTGATATTGGGCTGATGCTGATATTGGGCTGATGCTGATATTGGGCTGATGCTGATATTGGGCTGATGCTGATATTGGGCTGATGCTGATATTGGGCTGATGCTGATATTGGGCTGATGCTGATATTGGGCTGATGCTGATATTGGGCTGATGCTGATATTGGGCTGATGCTGATATTGGGCTGATGCTGATATTGGGCTGATGCTGATATTGGGCTGATGCTGATATTGGGCTGATGCTGATATTGGGCTGATGCTGATATTGGGCTGATGCTGATATTGGGCTGATGCTGATATTGGGCTGATGCTGATATTGGGCTGATGCTGATATTGGGCTGATGCTGATATTGGGCTGATGCTGATATTGGGCTGATGCTGATATTGGGCTGATGCTGATATTGGGCTGATGCTGATATTGGGCTGATGCTGATATTGGGCTGATGCTGATATTGGGCTGATGCTGATATTGGGCTGATGCTGATATTGGGCTGATGCTGATATTGGGCTGATGCTGATATTGGGCTGATGCTGATATTGGGCTGATGCTGATATTGGGCTGATGCTGATATTGGGCTGATGCTGATATTGGGCTGATGCTGATATTGGGCTGATGCTGATATTGGGCTGATGCTGATATTGGGCTGATGCTGATATTGGGCTGATGCTGATATTGGGCTGATGCTGATATTGGGCTGATGCTGATATTGGGCTGATGCTGATATTGGGCTGATGCTGATATTGGGCTGATGCTGATATTGGGCTGATGCTGATATTGGGCTGATGCTGATATTGGGCTGATGCTGATATTGGGCTGATGCTGATATTGGGCTGATGCTGATATTGGGCTGATGCTGATATTGGGCTGATGCTGATATTGGGCTGATGCTGATATTGGGGCTGATGCTGATATTGGGCTGATGCTGATATTGGGCTGATGCTGATATTGGGCTGATGCTGATATTGGGCTGATGCTGATATTGGGCTGATGCTGATATTGGGCTGATGCTGATATTGGGCTGATGCTGATATTGGGCTGATGCTGATATTGGGCTGATGCTGATATTGGGCTGATGCTGATATTGGGCTGATGCTGATATTGGGCTGATGCTGATATTGGGCTGATGCTGATATTGGGCTGATGCTGATATTGGGCTGATGCTGATATTGGGCTGATGCTGATATTGGGCTGATGCTGATATTGGGCTGATGCTGATATTGGGCTGATGCTGATATTGGGCTGATGCTGATATTGGGCTGATGCTGATATTGGGCTGATGCTGATATTGGGCTGATGCTGATATTGGGCTGATGCTGATATTGGGCTGATGCTGATATTGGGCTGATGCTGATATTGGGCTGATGCTGATATTGGGCTGATGCTGATATTGGGCTGATGCTGATATTGGGCTGATGCTGATATTGGGCTGATGCTGATATTGGGCTGATGCTGATATTGGGCTGATGCTGATATTGGGCTGATGCTGATATTGGGCTGATGCTGATATTGGGCTGATGCTGATATTGGGCTGATGCTGATATTGGGCTGATGCTGATATTGGGCTGATGCTGATATTGGGCTGATGCTGATATTGGGCTGATGCTGATATTGGGCTGATGCTGATATTGGGCTGATGCTGATATTGGGCTGATGCTGATATTGGGCTGATGCTGATATTGGGCTGATGCTGATATTGGGCTGATGCTGATATTGGGCTGATGCTGATATTGGGCTGATGCTGATATTGGGCTGATATTGATATTGGGCTGATATTGATATTGGGCTGATATAGGCCTGCAGAGTGTCTAGTTTTGAAGATACAGACTCTGCTAAGCAAAAGTGAACAGGGCCAAACTGGGCTTATTTCGCTGTGAAAGTGACATTTAGGGCACGGACTTGGAAAACCTTGTCCTGAACCCCTCCATCCTTCCTGTAGCTGCTCAGACTCTGCTTCTCTGCCCCCAGCCAAGCTTATAGGCCTGCAGAGTGTCTAGTTTTGAAGATACAGACTCTGCTAAGCAAAAGTGAACAGGGCCAAACTGGGCTTATTTCGCTGTGAAAGTGACATTTAGGCACGGAGTTGGAAAACCTTGTCTGAACCCCTCCATCCTTCCTGTAGCTGCTCAGACTCTGCTTCTCTGCCCCCAGCCAAGCTTATAGGCCTGCAGAGTGTCTAGTTTTGAAGATACAGACTCTGCTAAGCAAAAGTGAACAGGGCCAAACTGGGCTTATTTCGCTGTGAAAGTGACATTTAGGCACGGAGTTGGAAAACCTTGTCTGAACCCCTCCATCCTTCCTGTAGCTGCTCAGACTCTGCTTCTCTGCCCCCAGCCAAGCTTATAGGCCTGCAGAGTGTCTAGTTTTGAAGATACAGACTCTGCTAAGCAAAAGTGAACAGGGCCAAACTGGGCTTATTTCGCTGTGAAAGTGACATTTAGGCACGGAGTTGGAAAACCTTGTCTGAACCCCTCCATCCTTCCTGTAGCTGCTCAGACTCTGCTTCTCTGCCCCCAGCCAAGCTTATAGGCCTGCAGAGTGTCTAGTTTTGAAGATACAGACTCTGCTAAGCAAAAGTGAACAGGGCCAAACTGGGCTTATTTCGCTGTGAAAGTGACATTTAGGCACGGAGTTGGAAAACCTTGTCTGAACCCCTCCATCCTTCCTGTAGCTGCTCAGACTCTGCTTCTCTGCCCCCAGCCAAGCTTATAGGCCTGCAGAGTGTCTAGTTTTGAAGATACAGACTCTGCTAAGCAAAAGTGAACAGGGCCAAACTGGGCTTATTTCGCTGTGAAAGTGACATTTAGGCACGGAGTTGGAAAACCTTGTCTGAACCCCTCCATCCTTCCTGTAGCTGCTCAGACTCTGCTTCTCTGCCCCCAGCCAAGCTTATAGGCCTGCAGAGTGTCTAGTTTTGAAGATACAGACTCTGCTAAGCAAAAGTGAACAGGGCCAAACTGGGCTTATTTCGCTGTGAAAGTGACATTTAGGCACGGAGTTGGAAAACCTTGTCTGAACCCCTCCATCCTTCCTGTAGCTGCTCAGACTCTGCTTCTCTGCCCCCAGCCAAGCTTATAGGGCCTGCAGAGTGTCTAGTTTTGAAGATACAGACTCTGCTAAGCAAAAGTGAACAGGGCCAAACTGGGCTTATTTCGCTGTGAAAGTGACATTTAGGCACGGAGTTGGAAAACCTTGTCTGAACCCCTCCATCCTTCCTGTAGCTGCTCAGACTCTGCTTCTCTGCCCCCAGCCAAGCTTATAGGCCTGCAGAGTGTCTAGTTTTGAAGATACAGACTCTGCTAAGCAAAAGTGAACAGGGCCAAACTGGGCTTATTTCGCTGTGAAAGTGACATTTAGGCACGGAGTTGGAAAACCTTGTCTGAACCCCTCCATCCTTCCTGTAGCTGCTCAGACTCTGCTTCTCTGCCCCCAGCCAAGCTTATAGGCCTGCAGAGTGTCTAGTTTTGAAGATACAGACTCTGCTAAGCAAAAAGTGAACAGGGCCAAACTGGGCTTATTTCGCTGTGAAAGTGACATTTAGGCACGGAGTTGGAAAACCTTGTCTGAACCCCTCCATCCTTCCTGTAGCTGCTCAGACTCTGCTTCTCTGCCCCCAGCCAAGCTTATAGGCCTGCAGAGTGTCTAGTTTTGAAGATACAGACTCTGCTAAGCAAAAGTGAACAGGGCCAAACTGGGCTTATTTCGCTGTGAAAGTGACATTTAGGCACGGAGTTGGAAAACCTTGTCTGAACCCCTCCATCCTTCCTGTAGCTGCTCAGACTCTGCTTCTCTGCCCCCAGCCAAGCTTATAGGCCTGCAGAGTGTCTAGTTTTGAAGATACAGACTCTGCTAAGCAAAAGTGAACAGGGCCAAACTGGGCTTATTTCGCTGTGAAAGTGACATTTAGGCACGGAGTTGGAAAACCTTGTCTGAACCCCTCCATCCTTCCTGTAGCTGCTCAGACTCTGCTTCTCTGCCCCCAGCCAAGCTTATAGGCCTGCAGAGTGTCTAGTTTTGAAGATACAGACTCTGCTAAGCAAAAGTGAACAGGGCCAAACTGGGCTTATTTCGCTGTGAAAGTGACATTTAGGCACGGAGTTGGAAAACCTTGTCTGAACCCCTCCATCCTTCCTGTAGCTGCTCAGACTCTGCTTCTCTGCCCCCAGCCAAGCTTATAGGCCTGCAGAGTGTCTAGTTTTGAAGATACAGACTCTGCTAAGCAAAAGTGAACAGGGCCAAACTGGGCTTATTTCGCTGTGAAAGTGACATTTAGGCACGGAGTTGGAAAACCTTGTCTGAACCCCTCCATCCTTCCTGTAGCTGCTCAGACTCTGCTTCTCTGCCCCCAGCCAAGCTTATAGGCCTGCAGAGTGTCTAGTTTTGAAGATACAGACTCTGCTAAGCAAAAGTGAACAGGGCCAAACTGGGCTTATTTCGCTGTGAAAGTGACATTTAGGCACGGAGTTGGAAAACCTTGTCTGAACCCCTCCATCCTTCCTGTAGCTGCTCAGACTCTGCTTCTCTGCCCCCAGCCAAGCTTATAGGCCTGCAGAGTGTCTAGTTTTGAAGATACAGACTCTGCTAAGCAAAAGTGAACAGGGCCAAACTGGGCTTATTTCGCTGTGAAATTTCGATGTCACTTTCACAGCGAAATAAGCCCAGTTTGGCCCTGTTCACTTTTGCTTAGCAGAGTCTGTATCTTCAAACTAGACACTCTGCAGGCCTATAAGCTTGGCTGGGGGCAGAGAAGCAGAGTCTGAGCAGCTACAGGAAGGATGGAGGGGTTCAGACAAGGTTTCCAACTCCGTGCCTAAATGTCACTTTCACAGCGAAATAAGCCCAGTTTGGCCCTGTTCACTTTTGCTTAGCAGAGTCTGTATCTTCAAAACTAGACACTCTGCAGGCCTATAAGCTTGGCTGGGGGCAGAGAAGCAGAGTCTGAGCAGCTACAGGAAGGATGGAGGGGTTCAGACAAGGTTTTCCAACTCCGTGCCTAAATGTCACTTTCACAGCGAAATAAGCCCAGTTTGGCCCTGTTCACTTTTGCTTAGCAGAGTCTGTATCTTCAAAACTAGACACTCTGCAGGCCTATAAGCTTGGCTGGGGGCAGAGAAGCAGAGTCTGAGCAGCTACAGGAAGGATGGAGGGGTTCAGACAAGGTTTTCCAACTCCGTGCCTAAATGTCACTTTCACAGCGAAATAAGCCCAGTTTGGCCCTGTTCACTTTTGCTTAGCAGAGTCTGTATCTTCAAAACTAGACACTCTGCAGGCCTATAAGCTTGGCTGGGGGCAGAGAAGCAGAGTCTGAGCAGCTACAGGAAGGATGGAGGGGTTCAGACCAAGGTTTTCCAACTCCGTGCCTAAATGTCACTTTCACAGCGAAATAAGCCCAGTTTGGCCCCTGTTCACTTTTGCTTAGCAGAGTCTGTATCTTCAAAAACTAGACACTCTGCAGGCCTATAAGCTTGGCTGGGGGCAGAGAAGCAGAGTCTGAGCAGCTACAGGAAGGATGGAGGGGTTCAGACAAGGTTTTCCAACTCCGTGCCTAAATGTCACTTTCACAGCGAAATAAGCCCAGTTTGGCCCTGTTCACTTTTGCTTAGCAGAGTCTGTATCTTCAAAACTAGACACTCTGCAGGCCTATAA
The DNA here is from genome assembly GCF_951216825.1 of Electrona antarctica. Classification (NCBI taxonomy): domain Eukaryota; kingdom Metazoa; phylum Chordata; class Actinopteri; order Myctophiformes; family Myctophidae; genus Electrona; species Electrona antarctica. The sequence goes on along the minus strand of NW_027638484.1, from coordinate 14,745 downwards.
GCTTGGCTGGGGGCAGAGAAGCAGAGTCTGAGCAGCTACAGGAAGGATGGAGGGGTTCAGACAAGGTTTTCCAACTCCGTGCCTAAATGTCACTTTCACAGCGAAATAAGCCCAGTTTGGCCCTGTTCACTTTTGCTTAGCAGAGTCTGTATCTTCAAAACGGGAGGCCTATAAGCTTGGCTGGGGGCAGAGAAGCAGAGTCTGAGCAGCTACAGGAAGGATGGAGGGGTTCAGACAAGGTTTTCCAACTCCGTGCCTAAATGTCACTTTCACAGCGAAATAAGCCCAGTTTGGCCCTGTTCACTTTTGCTTAGCAGAGTCTGTATCTTCAAAACTAGACACTCTGCAGGCCTATAAGCTTGGCTGGGGGCAGAGAAGCAGAGTCTGAGCAGCTACAGGAAGGATGGAGGGGTTCAGACAAGGTTTTCCAACTCCGTGCCTAAATGTCACTTTCACAGCGAAATAAGCCCAGTTTGGCCCTGTTCACTTTTGCTTAGCAGAGTCTGTATCTTCAAAACTAGACACTCTGCAGGCCTATAAGCTTGGCTGGGGGCAGAGAAGCAGAGTCTGAGCAGCTACAGGAAGGATGGAGGGGTTCAGACAAGGTTTTCCAACTCCGTGCCTAAATGTCACTTTCACAGCGAAATAAGCCCAGTTTGGCCCTGTTCACTTTTGCTTAGCAGAGTCTGTATCTTCAAAACTAGACACTCTGCAGGCCTATAAGCTTGGCTGGGGGCAGAGAAGCAGAGTCTGAGCAGCTACAGGAAGGATGGAGGGGTTCAGACAAGGTTTTCCAACTCCGTGCCTAAATGTCACTTTCACAGCGAAATAAGCCCAGTTTGGCCCTGTTCACTTTTGCTTAGCAGAGTCTGTATCTTCAAAACTAGACACTCTGCAGGCCTATAAGCTTGGCTGGGGGCAGAGAAGCAGAGTCTGAGCAGCTACAGGAAGGATGGAGGGGTTCAGACAAGGTTTTCCAACTCCGTGCCTAAATGTCACTTTCACAGCGAAATAAGCCCAGTTTGGCCCTGTTCACTTTTGCTTAGCAGAGTCTGTATCTTCAAAACTAGACACTCTGCAGGCCTATAAGCTTGGCTGGGGGCAGAGAAGCAGAGTCTGAGCAGCTACAGGAAGGATGGAGGGGTTCAGACAAGGTTTTCCAACTCCGTGCCTAAATGTCACTTTCACAGCGAAATAAGCCCAGTTTGGCCCTGTTCACTTTTGCTTAGCAGAGTCTGTATCTTCAAAACTAGACACTCTGCAGGCCTATAAGCTTGGCTGGGGGCAGAGAAGCAGAGTCTGAGCAGCTACAGGAAGGATGGAGGGGTTCAGACAAGGTTTTCCAACTCCGTGCCTAAATGTCACTTTCACAGCGAAATAAGCCCAGTTTGGCCCTGTTCACTTTTGCTTAGCAGAGTCTGTATCTTCAAAACTAGACACTCTGCAGGCCTATATCAGCCCAATATCAATATCAGCCCAATATCAGCATCATCCCAATATCAGCATCAGCCCAATATCAGCATCAGCCCAATATCAGCATCAGCCCAATATCAGCATCAGCCCAATATCAGCATCAGCCCAATATCAGCATCAGCCCAATATCAGCATCAGCCCAATATCAGCATCAGCCCAATATCAGCATCAGCCCAATATCAGCATCAGCCCAATATCAGCATCAGCCCAATATCAGCATCAGCCCAATATCAGCATCAGCCCAATATCAGCATCAGCCCAATATCAGCATCAGCCCAATATCAGCATCAGCCCAATATCAGCATCAGCCCAATATCAGCATCAGCCCAATATCAGCATCAGCCCAATATCAGCATCAGCCCAATATCAGCATCAGCCCAATATCAGCATCAGCCCAATATCAGCATCAGCCCAATATCAGCATCAGCCCAATATCAGCATCAGCCCAATATCAGCATCAGCCCAATATCAGCATCAGCCCAATATCAGCATCAGCCCAATATCAGCATCAGCCCAATATCAGCATCAGCCCAATATCAGCATCAGCCCAATATCAGCATCAGCCCAATATCAGCATCAGCCCAATATCAGCATCAGCCCAATATCAGCATCAGCCCAATATCAGCATCAGCCCAATATCAGCATCAGCCCAATATCAGCATCAGCCCAATATCAGCATCAGCCCAATATCAGCATCAGCCCAATATCAGCATCAGCCCAATATCAGCATCAGCCCAATATCAGCATCAGCCCAATATCAGCATCAGCCCAATATCAGCATCAGCCCAATATCAGCATCAGCCCAATATCAGCATCAGCCCAATATCAGCATCAGCCCAATATCAGCATCAGCCCAATATCAGCATCAGCCCAATATCAGCATCAGCCCAATATCAGCATCAGCCCAATATCAGCATCAGCCCAATATCAGCATCAGCCCAATATCAGCATCAGCCCAATATCAGCATCAGCCCAATATCAGCATCAGCCCAATATCAGCATCAGCCCAATATCAGCATCAGCCCAATATCAGCATCAGCCCAATATCAGCATCAGCCCAATATCAGCATCAGCCCAATATCAGCATCAGCCCAATATCAGCATCAGCCCAATATCAGCATCAGCCCAATATCAGCATCAGCCCAATATCAGCATCAGCCCAATATCAGCATCAGCCCAATATCAGCATCAGCCCAATATCAGCATCAGCCCAATATCAGCATCAGCCCAATATCAGCATCAGCCCAATATCAGCATCAGCCCAATATCAGCATCAGCCCAATATCAGCATCAGCCCAATATCAGCATCAGCTGATATTATATCATATTGGGCTGCTTCTCTGCCCCCAGCCAAGCTTATAGGCCTGCAGAGTGTCTAGGGCTGATGCTGATATTGGGCTGATGCTGATATTGGGCTGATGCTGATATTGGGCTGATGCTGATATTGGGCTGATGCTGATATTGGGCTGATGCTGATATTGGGCTGATGCTGATATTGGGCTGATGCTGATATTGGGCTGATGCTGATATTGGGCTGATGCTGATATTGGGCTGATGCTGATATTGGGCTGATGCTGATATTGGGCTGATGCTGATATTGGGCTGATGCTGATATTGGGCTGATGCTGATATTGGGCTGATGCTGATATTGGGCTGATGCTGATATTGGGCTGATGCTGATATTGGGCTGATGCTGATATTGGGCTGATGCTGATATTGGGCTGATGCTGATATTGGGCTGATGCTGATATTGGGCTGATGCTGATATTGGGCTGATGCTGATATTGGGCTGATGCTGATATTGGGCTGATGCTGATATTGGGCTGATGCTGATATTGGGCTGATGCTGATATTGGGCTGATGCTGATATTGGGCTGATGCTGATATTGGGCTGATGCTGATATTGGGCTGATGCTGATATTGGGCTGATGCTGATATTGGGCTGATGCTGATATTGGGCTGATGCTGATATTGGGCTGATGCTGATATTGGGCTGATGCTGATATTGGGCTGATGCTGATATTGGGCTGATGCTGATATTGGGCTGATGCTGATATTGGGCTGATGCTGATATTGGGCTGATGCTGATATTGGGCTGATGCTGATATTGGGCTGATGCTGATATTGGGCTGATGCTGATATTGGGCTGATGCTGATATTGGGCTGATGCTGATATTGGGCTGATGCTGATATTGGGCTGATGCTGATATTGGGCTGATGCTGATATTGGGCTGATGCTGATATTGGGCTGATGCTGATATTGGGCTGATGCTGATATTGGGCTGATGCTGATATTGGGCTGATGCTGATATTGGGCTGATGCTGATATTGGGCTGATGCTGATATTGGGCTGATGCTGATATTGGGCTGATGCTGATATTGGGCTGATGCTGATATTGGGCTGATGCTGATATTGGGCTGATGCTGATATTGGGCTGATGCTGATATTGGGCTGATGCTGATATTGGGCTGATGCTGATATTGGGCTGATGCTGATATTGGGCTGATGCTGATATTGGGCTGATGCTGATATTGGGCTGATGCTGATATTGGGCTGATGCTGATATTGGGCTGATGCTGATATTGGGCTGATGCTGATATTGGGCTGATGCTGATATTGGGCTGATGCTGATATTGGGCTGATGCTGATATTGGGCTGATGCTGATATTGGGCTGATGCTGATATTGGGCTGATGCTGATATTGGGCTGATGCTGATATTGGGCTGATGCTGATATTGGGCTGATGCTGATATTGGGCTGATGCTGATATTGGGCTGATGCTGATATTGGGCTGATGCTGATATTGGGCTGATGCTGATATTGGGCTGATGCTGATATTGGGCTGATGCTGATATTGGGCTGATGCTGATATTGGGCTGATGCTGATATTGGGCTGATGCTGATATTGGGCTGATGCTGATATTGGGCTGATGCTGATATTGGGCTGATGCTGATATTGGGCTGATGCTGATATTGGGCTGATGCTGATATTGGGCTGATGCTGATATTGGGCTGATGCTGATATTGGGCTGATGCTGATATTGGGCTGATATTGATATTGGGCTGATATTGATATTGGGCTGATATAGGCCTGCAGAGTGTCTAGTTTTGAAGATACAGACTCTGCTAAGCAAAAGTGAACAGGGCCAAACTGGGCTTATTTCGCTGTGAAAGTGAGATTTAGGCACGGACTTGGAAAACCTTGTCTGAACCCCTCCATCCTTCCTGTAGCTGCTCAGACTCTGCTTCTCTGCCCCCAGCCAAGCTTATAGGCCTGCAGAGTGTCTAGTTTTGAAGATACAGACTCTGCTAAGCAAAAGTGAACAGGGCCAAACTGGGCTTATTTCGCTGTGAAAGTGACATTTAGGCACGGAGTTGGAAAACCTTGTCTGAACCCCTCCATCCTTCCTGTAGCTGCTCAGACTCTGCTTCTCTGCCCCCAGCCAAGCTTATAGGCCTGCAGAGTGTCTAGTTTTGAAGATACAGACTCTGCTAAGCAAAAGTGAACAGGGCCAAACTGGGCTTATTTCGCTGTGAAAGTGACATTTAGGCACGGAGTTGGAAAACCTTGTCTGAACCCCTCCATCCTTCCTGTAGCTGCTCAGACTCTGCTTCTCTGCCCCCAGCCAAGCTTATAGGCCTGCAGAGTGTCTAGTTTTGAAGATACAGACTCTGCTAAGCAAAAGTGAACAGGGCCAAACTGGGCTTATTTCGCTGTGAAAGTGACATTTAGGCACGGAGTTGGAAAACCTTGTCTGAACCCCTCCATCCTTCCTGTAGCTGCTCAGACTCTGCTTCTCTGCCCCCAGCCAAGCTTATAGGCCTGCAGAGTGTCTAGTTTTGAAGATACAGACTCTGCTAAGCAAAAGTGAACAGGGCCAAACTGGGCTTATTTCGCTGTGAAAGTGACATTTAGGCACGGAGTTGGAAAACCTTGTCTGAACCCCTCCATCCTTCCTGTAGCTGCTCAGACTCTGCTTCTCTGCCCCCAGCCAAGCTTATAGGCCTGCAGAGTGTCTAGTTTTGAAGATACAGACTCTGCTAAGCAAAAGTGAACAGGGCCAAACTGGGCTTATTTCGCTGTGAAAGTGACATTTAGGCACGGAGTTGGAAAACCTTGTCTGAACCCCTCCATCCTTCCTGTAGCTGCTCAGACTCTGCTTCTCTGCCCCCAGCCAAGCTTATAGGCCTGCAGAGTGTCTAGTTTTGAAGATACAGACTCTGCTAAGCAAAAGTGAACAGGGCCAAACTGGGCTTATTTCGCTGTGAAAGTGACATTTAGGCACGGAGTTGGAAAACCTTGTCTGAACCCCTCCATCCTTCCTGTAGCTGCTCAGACTCTGCTTCTCTGCCCCCAGCCAAGCTTATAGGCCTGCAGAGTGTCTAGTTTTGAAGATACAGACTCTGCTAAGCAAAAGTGAACAGGGCCAAACTGGGCTTATTTCGCTGTGAAAGTGACATTTAGGCACGGAGTTGGAAAACCTTGTCTGAACCCCTCCATCCTTCCTGTAGCTGCTCAGACTCTGCTTCTCTGCCCCCAGCCAAGCTTATAGGCCTGCAGAGTGTCTAGTTTTGAAGATACAGACTCTGCTAAGCAAAAGTGAACAGGGCCAAACTGGGCTTATTTCGCTGTGAAAGTGACATTTAGGCACGGAGTTGGAAAACCTTGTCTGAACCCCTCCATCCTTCCTGTAGCTGCTCAGACTCTGCTTCTCTGCCCCCAGCCAAGCTTATAGGCCTGCAGAGTGTCTAGTTTTGAAGATACAGACTCTGCTAAGCAAAAGTGAACAGGGCCAAACTGGGCTTATTTCGCTGTGAAAGTGACATTTAGGCACGGAGTTGGAAAACCTTGTCTGAACCCCTCCATCCTTCCTGTAGCTGCTCAGACTCTGCTTCTCTGCCCCCAGCCAAGCTTATAGGCCTGCAGAGTGTCTAGTTTTGAAGATACAGACTCTGCTAAGCAAAAGTGAACAGGGCCAAACTGGGCTTATTTCGCTGTGAAAGTGACATTTAGGCACGGAGTTGGAAAACCTTGTCTGAACCCCTCCATCCTTCCTGTAGCTGCTCAGACTCTGCTTCTCTGCCCCCAGCCAAGCTTATAGGCCTGCAGAGTGTCTAGTTTTGAAGATACAGACTCTGCTAAGCAAAAGTGAACAGGGCCAAACTGGGCTTATTTCGCTGTGAAAGTGACATTTAGGCACGGAGTTGGAAAACCTTGTCTGAACCCCTCCATCCTTCCTGTAGCTGCTCAGACTCTGCTTCTCTGCCCCCAGCCAAGCTTATAGGCCTGCAGAGTGTCTAGTTTTGAAGATACAGACTCTGCTAAGCAAAAGTGAACAGGGCCAAACTGGGCTTATTTCGCTGTGAAAGTGACATTTAGGCACGGAGTTGGAAAACCTTGTCTGAACCCCTCCATCCTTCCTGTAGCTGCTCAGACTCTGCTTCTCTGCCCCCAGCCAAGCTTATAGGCCTGCAGAGTGTCTAGTTTTGAAGATACAGACTCTGCTAAGCAAAAGTGAACAGGGCCAAACTGGGCTTATTTCGCTGTGAAAGTGACATTTAGGCACGGAGTTGGAAAACCTTGTCTGAACCCCTCCATCCTTCCTGTAGCTGCTCAGACTCTGCTTCTCTGCCCCCAGCCAAGCTTATAGGCCTGCAGAGTGTCTAGTTTTGAAGATACAGACTCTGCTAAGCAAAAGTGAACAGGGCCAAACTGGGCTTATTTCGCTGTGAAAGTGACATTTAGGCACGGAGTTGGAAAACCTTGTCTGAACCCCTCCATCCTTCCTGTAGCTGCTCAGACTCTGCTTCTCTGCCCCCAGCCAAGCTTATAGGCCTGCAGAGTGTCTAGTTTTGAAGATACAGACTCTGCTAAGCAAAAGTGAACAGGGCCAAACTGGGCTTATTTCGCTGTGAAAGTGACATTTAGGCACGGAGTTGGAAAACCTTGTCTGAACCCCTCCATCCTTCCTGTAGCTGCTCAGACTCTGCTTCTCTGCCCCCAGCCAAGCTTATAGGCCTGCAGAGTGTCTAGTTTTGAAGATACAGACTCTGCTAAGCAAAAGTGAACAGGGCCAAACTGGGCTTATTTCGCTGTGAAAGTGACATCGAAATTTCACAGCGAAATAAGCCCAGTTTGGCCCTGTTCACTTTTGCTTAGCAGAGTCTGTATCTTCAAAACTAGACACTCTGCAGGCCTATAAGCTTGGCTGGGGGCAGAGAAGCAGAGTCTGAGCAGCTACAGGAAGGATGGAGGGGTTCAGACAAGGTTTTCCAACTCCGTGCCTAAATGTCACTTTCACAGCGAAATAAGCCCAGTTTGGCCCTGTTCACTTTTGCTTAGCAGAGTCTGTATCTTCAAAACTAGACACTCTGCAGGCCTATAAGCTTGGCTGGGGGCAGAGAAGCAGAGTCTGAGCAGCTACAGGAAGGATGGAGGGGTTCAGACAAGGTTTTCCAACTCCGTGCCTAAATGTCACTTTCACAGCGAAATAAGCCCAGTTTGGCCCTGTTCACTTTTGCTTAGCAGAGTCTGTATCTTCAAAACTAGACACTCTGCAGGCCTATAAGCTTGGCTGGGGGCAGAGAAGCAGAGTCTGAGCAGCTACAGGAAGGATGGAGGGGTTCAGACAAGGTTTTCCAACTCCGTGCCTAAATGTCACTTTCACAGCGAAATAAGCCCAGTTTGGCCCTGTTCACTTTTGCTTAGCAGAGTCTGTATCTTCAAAACTAGACACTCTGCAGGCCTATAAGCTTGGCTGGGGGCAGAGAAGCAGAGTCTGAGCAGCTACAGGAAGGATGGAGGGGTTCAGACAAGGTTTTCCAACTCCGTGCCTAAATGTCACTTTCACAGCGAAATAAGCCCAGTTTGGCCCTGTTCACTTTTGCTTAGCAGAGTCTGTATCTTCAAAACTAGACACTCTGCAGGCCTATAAGCTTGGCTGGGGGCAGAGAAGCAGAGTCTGAGCAGCTACAGGAAGGATGGAGGGGTTCAGACAAGGTTTTCCAACTCCGTGCCTAAATGTCACTTTCACAGCGAAATAAGCCCAGTTTGGCCCTGTTCACTTTTGCTTAGCAGAGTCTGTATCTTCAAAACTAGACACTCTGCAGGCCTATAAGCTTGGCTGGGGGCAGAGAAGCAGAGTCTGAGCAGCTACAGGAAGGATGGAGGGGTTCAGACAAGGTTTTCCAACTCCGTGCCTAAATGTCACTTTCACAGCGAAATAAGCCCAGTTTGGCCCTGTTCACTTTTGCTTAGCAGAGTCTGTATCTTCAAAACTAGACACTCTGCAGGCCTATAAGCTTGGCTGGGGGCAGAGAAGCAGAGTCTGAGCAGCTACAGGAAGGATGGAGGGGTTCAGACAAGGTTTTCCAACTCCGTGCCTAAATGTCACTTTCACAGCGAAATAAGCCCAGTTTGGCCCTGTTCACTTTTGCTTAGCAGAGTCTGTATCTTCAAAACTAGACACTCTGCAGGCCTATAAGCTTGGCTGGGGGCAGAGAAGCAGAGTCTGAGCAGCTACATGAAGGATGGAGGGGTTCAGACAAGGTTTTCCAACTCCGTGCCTAAATGTCACTTTCACAGCGAAATAAGCCCAGTTTGGCCCTGTTCACTTTTGCTTAGCAGAGTCTGTATCTTCAAAACTAGACACTCTGCAGGCCTATAAGCTTGGCTGGGGGCAGAGAAGCAGAGTCTGAGCAGCTACAGGAAGGATGGAGGGGTTCAGACAAGGTTTTCCAACTCCGTGCCTAAATGTCACTTTCACAGCGAAATAAGCCCAGTTTGGCCCTGTTCACTTTTGCTTAGCAGAGTCTGTATCTTCAAAACTAGACACTCTGCAGGCCTATAAGCTTGGCTGGGGGCAGAGAAGCAGAGTCTGAGCAGCTACAGGAAGGATGGAGGGGTTCAGACAAGGTTTTCCAACTCCGTGCCTAAATGTCACTTTCACAGCGAAATAAGCCCAGTTTGGCCCTGTTCACTTTTGCTTAGCAGAGTCTGTATCTTCAAAACTAGACACTCTGCAGGCCTATAAGCTTGGCTGGGGGCAGAGAAGCAGAGTCTGAGCAGCTACAGGAAGGATGGAGGGGTTCAGACAAGGTTTTCCAACTCCGTGCCTAAATGTCACTTTCACAGCGAAATAAGCCCAGTTTGGCCCTGTTCACTTTTGCTTAGCAGAGTCTGTATCTTCAAAACTAGACACTCTGCAGGCCTATAAGCTTGGCTGGGGGCAGAGAAGCAGAGTCTGAGCAGCTACAGGAAGGATGGAGGGGTTCAGACAAGGTTTTCCAACTCCGTGCCTAAATGTCACTTTCACAGCGAAATAAGCCCAGTTTGGCCCTGTTCACTTTTGCTTAGCAGAGTCTGTATCTTCAAAACTAGACACTCTGCAGGCCTATAAGCTTGGCTGGGGGCAGAGAAGCAGAGTCTGAGCAGCTACAGGAAGGATGGAGGGGTTCAGACAAGGTTTTCCAACTCCGTGCCTAAATGTCACTTTCACAGCGAAATAAGCCCAGTTTGGCCCTGTTCACTTTTGCTTAGCAGAGTCTGTATCTTCAAAACTAGACACTCTGCAGGCCTATAAGCTTGGCTGGGGGCAGAGAAGCAGAGTCTGAGCAGCTACAGGAAGGATGGAGGGGTTCAGACAAGGTTTTCCAACTCCGTGCCTAAATGTCACTTTCACAGCGAAATAAGCCCAGTTTGGCCCTGTTCACTTTTGCTTAGCAGAGTCTGTATCTTCAAAACTAGACACTCTGCAGGCCTATAAGCTTGGCTGGGGGCAGAGAAGCAGAGTCTGAGCAGCTACAGGAAGGATGGAGGGGTTCAGACAAGGTTTTCCAACTCCGTGCCTAAATGTCACTTTCACAGCGAAATAAGCCCAGTTTGGCCCTGTTCACTTTTGCTTAGCAGAGTCTGTATCTTCAAAACTAGACACTCTGCAGGCCTATAAGCTTGGCTGGGGGCAGAGAAGCAGAGTCTGAGCAGCTACAGGAAGGATGGAGGGGTTCAGACAAGGTTTTCCAACTCCGTGCCTAAATGTCACTTTCACAGCGAAATAAGCCCAGTTTGGCCCTGTTCACTTTTGCTTAGCAGAGTCTGTATCTTCAAAACTAGACACTCTGCAGGCCTATATCAGCCCAATATCAATATCAGCCCAATATCAATATCAGCCCAATATCAGCATCAGCCCAATATCAGCATCAGCCCAATATCAGCATCAGCCCAATATCAGCATCAGCCCAATATCAGCATCAGCCCAATATCAGCATCAGCCCAATATCAGCATCAGCCCAATATCAGCATCAGCCCAATATCAGCATCAGCCCAATATCAGCATCAGCCCAATATCAGCATCAGCCCAATATCAGCATCAGCCCAATATCAGCATCAGCCCAATATCAGCATCAGCCCAATATCAGCATCAGCCCAATATCAGCATCAGCCCAATATCAGCATCAGCCCAATATCAGCATCAGCCCAATATCAGCATCAGCCCAATATCAGCATCAGCCCAATATCAGCATCAGCCCAATATCAGCATCAGCCCAATATCAGCATCAGCCCAATATCAGCATCAGCCCAATATCAGCATCAGCCCAATATCAGCATCAGCCCAATATCAGCATCAGCCCAATATCAGCATCAGCCCAATATCAGCATCAGCCCAATATCAGCATCAGCCCAATATCAGCATCAGCCCAATATCAGCATCAGCCCAATATCAGCATCAGCCCAATATCAGCATCAGCCCAATATCAGCATCAGCCCAATATCAGCATCAGCCCAATATCAGCATCAGCCCAATATCAGCATCAGCCCAATATCAGCATCAGCCCAATATCAGCATCAGCCCAATATCAGCATCAGCCCAATATCAGCATCAGCCCAATATCAGCATCAGCCCAATATCAGCATCAGCCCAATATCAGCATCAGCCCAATATCAGCATCAGCCCAATATCAGCATCAGCCCAATATCAGCATCAGCCCAATATCAGCATCAGCCCAATATCAGCATCAGCCCAATATCAGCATCAGCCCAATATCAGCATCAGCCCAATATCAGCATCAGCCCAATATCAGCATCAGCCCAATATCAGCATCAGCCCAATATCAGCATCAGCCCAATATCAGCATCAGCCCAATATCAGCATCAGCCCAATATCAGCATCAGCCCAATATCAGCATCAGCCCAATATCAGCATCAGCCCAATATCAGCATCAGCCCAATATCAGCATCAGCCCAATATCAGCATCAGCCCAATATCAGCATCAGCCCAATATCAGCATCAGCCCAATATCAGCATCAGCCCAATATCAGCATCAGCCCAATATCAGCATCAGCCCAATATCAGCATCAGCCCAATATCAGCATCAGCCCAATATCAGCATCAGCCCAATATCAGCATCAGCCCAATATCAGCATCAGCCCAATATCAGCATCAGCCCAATATCAGCATCAGCCCAATATCAGCATCAGCCCAATATCAGCATCAGCCCAATATCAGCATCAGCCCAATATCAGCATCAGCCCAATATCAGCATCAGCCCAATATCAGCATCAGCCCAATATCAGCATCAGCCCAATATCAGCATCAGCCCAATATCAGCATCAGCCCAATATCAGCATCAGCCCAATATCAGCATCAGCCCAATATCAGCATCAGCCCAATATCAGCATCAGCCCAATATCAGCATCAGCCCAATATCAGCATCAGCCCAATATCAGCATCAGCCCAATATCAGCATCAGCCCAATATCAGCATCAGCCCAATATCAGCATCAGCCCAATATCAGCATCAGCCCAATATCAGCATCAGCCCAATATCAGCATCAGCCCAATATCAGCATCAGCCCAATATCAGCATCAGCCCAATATCAGCATCAGCCCAATATCAGCATCAGCCCAATATCAGCATCAGCCCAATATCAGCATCAGCCCAATATCAGCATCAGCCCAATATCAGCATCAGCCCAATATCAGCATCAGCCCAATATCAGCATCAGCCCAATATCAGCATCAGCCCAATATCAGCATCAGCCCAATATCAGCATCAGCCCAATATCAGCATCAGCCCAATATCAGCATCAGCCCAATATCAGCATCAGCCCAATATCAGCATCAGCCCAATATCAGCATCAGCCCAATATCAGCATCAGCCCAATATCAGCATCAGCCCAATATCAGCATCAGCCCAATATCAGCATCAGCCCAATATCAGCATCAGCCCAATATCAGCATCAGCCCAATATCAGCATCAGCCCAATATCAGCATCAGCCCAATATCAGCATCAGCCCAATATCAGCATCAGCCCAATATCAGCATCAGCCCAATATCAGCATCAGCCCAATATCAGCATCAGCCCAATATCAGCATCAGCCCAATATCAGCATCAGCCCAATATCAGCATCAGCCCAATATCAGCATCAGCCCAATATCAGCATCAGCCGATATTATAGCATCAGCTGATATTATATCATATTGGGCTGCTTCTCTGCCCCCAGCCAAGCTTATAGGCCTGCAGAGTGTCTAGGGCTGATGCTGATATTGGGCTGATGCTGATATTGGGCTGATGCTGATATTGGGCTGATGCTGATATTGGGCTGATGCTGATATTGGGCTGATGCTGATATTGGGCTGATGCTGATATTGGGCTGATGCTGATATTGGGCTGATGCTGATATTGGGCTGATGCTGATATTGGGCTGATGCTGATATTGGGCTGATGCTGATATTGGGCTGATGCTGATATTGGGCTGATGCTGATATTGGGCTGATGCTGATATTGGGCTGATGCTGATATTGGGCTGATGCTGATATTGGGCTGATGCTGATATTGGGCTGATGCTGATATTGGGCTGATGCTGATATTGGGCTGATGCTGATATTGGGCTGATGCTGATATTGGGCTGATGCTGATATTGGGCTGATGCTGATATTGGGCTGATGCTGATATTGGGCTGATGCTGATATTGGGCTGATGCTGATATTGGGCTGATGCTGATATTGGGCTGATGCTGATATTGGGCTGATGCTGATATTGGGCTGATGCTGATATTGGGCTGATGCTGATATTGGGCTGATGCTGATATTGGGCTGATGCTGATATTGGGCTGATGCTGATATTGGGCTGATGCTGATATTGGGCTGATGCTGATATTGGGCTGATGCTGATATTGGGCTGATGCTGATATTGGGCTGATGCTGATATTGGGCTGATGCTGATATTGGGCTGATGCTGATATTGGGCTGATGCTGATATTGGGCTGATGCTGATATTGGGCTGATGCTGATATTGGGCTGATGCTGATATTGGGCTGATGCTGATATTGGGCTGATGCTGATATTGGGCTGATGCTGATATTGGAAACCTTGTCTGAACCCCTCCATCCTTCCTGTAGCTGCTCAGACTCTGCTTCTCTGCCCCCAGCCAAGCTTATAGGCCTGCAGAGTGTCTAGTTTTGAAGATACAGACTCTGCTAAGCAAAAGTGAACAGGGCCAAACTGGGCTTATTTCGCTGTGAAAGTGACATTTAGGCACGGAGTTGGAAAACCTTGTCTGAACCCCTCCATCCTTCCTGTAGCTGCTCAGACTCTGCTTCTCTGCCCCCAGCCAAGCTTATAGGCCTGCAGAGTGTCTAGTTTTGAAGATACAGACTCTGCTAAGCAAAAGTGAACAGGGCCAAACTGGGCTTATTTCGCTGTGAAAGTGACATTTAGGCACGGAGTTGGAAAACCTTGTCTGAACCCCTCCATCCTTCCTGTAGCTGCTCAGACTCTGCTTCTCTGCCCCCAGCCAAGCTTATAGGCCTGCAGAGTGTCTAGTTTTGAAGATACAGACTCTGCTAAGCAAAAGTGAACAGGGCCAAACTGGGCTTATTTCGCTGTGAAAGTGACATTTAGGCACGGAGTTGGAAAACCTTGTCTGAACCCCTCCATCCTTCCTGTAGCTGCTCAGACTCTGCTTCTCTGCCCCCAGCCAAGCTTATAGGCCTGCAGAGTGTCTAGTTTTGAAGATACAGACTCTGCTAAGCAAAAGTGAACAGGGCCAAACTGGGCTTATTTCGCTGTGAAAGTGACATTTAGGCACGGAGTTGGAAAACCTTGTCTGAACCCCTCCATCCTTCCTGTAGCTGCTCAGACTCTGCTTCTCTGCCCCCAGCCAAGCTTATAGGCCTGCAGAGTGTCTAGTTTTGAAGATACAGACTCTGCTAAGCAAAAGTGAACAGGGCCAAACTGGGCTTATTTCGCTGTGAAAGTGACATTTAGGCA